>NW_028227263.1:87960038-88205038 GCF_978045245.1 Mus caroli
CTGAACAGTAGCACGCTTGCCTAACATGCATGAGGTCTTGGGAGGTGGGGCTTTCTCAGACATCTCACTGGCTTATTTGGTCATATCTGATGGGAAAAGTAAAAAATAAAATTATGTAAAGTTGTTCAAAGATACCTTCACAGCCCGGAACAGGTTTTTTTGTTTGTTTGTTTGTTTGTTTTGGTTTTTTTTTTTTTTTTTTTTTGGTTTTGGCTAACTTCCTAGAATCCCCCTGTTATTTTGATAAGACTTGGTGCAGAGCACTGAGGTCTCCCACAGTGGAGCCTGCCTGGGCTCTGCTGGCTCTCAGGAAGGCAAGCCCATTCCTGGGTTTCTGCTCCATGGCAAGACAGTATCCATTAGGCTTAAATGTGCTGCTCCGAGCTGCGGAAGTTCTTGGAATGTTAAAAATGGTTGCTAAGACAAAAAGTAATCACAATGTGCATTGAAGACACTTTACATTGTGCTCATATTCCCTTAAATATTGTTCCCAAAGGTGTTCAGCCCCTCCAGCTGGAACTCTGGGAAGAGGCTGACACAGTTTTGTGAAAAAGACAAGAGGAGTAGAGGGGGTGGGAAAGCAGCCTTCAGTTAAAAAGATCAGCATTCAGTTTCAAGGTCAGCTTCAGGGAGGCTGGCCTCAGGTGGAGTCAAGGTAAGAGGGAGGAGCAGCTGCAGGGCAGCATCCTTTCTGCAGTAGAGATGCTCCTTTTTGGTGAACTTCAGCTTATCTTCCAAGTCATCAATGGTCTTCTCCAGTTTGGCTACCAATCTTTCAGCAAACTCAGCACGGTTCTCTGACTCCTTGAGTTTATCAGTAAGAATCTTTATTTCTTCTTCATGCTTGTCTTCTTTTTGAGAGTACTTTTCTTCAGCAGCACTCAGACACTTCAGGTTCTTGTCCATCAGTCTGATCTGATCATCCATCTCTCTACAACTACTCTGCCAGCCTAGCACATTCCTCGGTAGGTTTCAAGTCTCCTTCAGTAACCACCAACTTACAAGTGACCTCTTCATACTTCTTATCTGCCTCTTCTGCAATGTGCTTTGCTTCCTTTAGCTGGATTTCCTGGAGTTCCATCTTTTCTTCATCTTTTAGAGTCCGGTTTCAATCGCCTACGTATCTCTCTCAGTCTCATCAGCAGACTTTTCTGCTTCCTCTAGCTTCTGCAAAGCAGTGGCAAGGCGCTCCTGGGCATACTCCAGCTCCTCTTCAACCAGCTGGATTCTGTAGTTCAAGGAGGTCACCTCAGCTTCAGCCTGCTCCTAGGCCTGCCTTTCTCCCTCCACTTCCAGCTGGAGCTGCATGGCCCTCTCCTCCACATCATCAGCCTGCTGCTGCTGCAGAACCTGGACCTTGTGCTTTACTACCTTGATGGCAGTGCTCCTGGCCATGGTGCCTACCCAGTTGCTTCTGGAAATCAGGTTCCTACCTCCTCTGCTTGGTGTAGCTGCTTTTCCTATTTATTTATTTATTTATTTATTTATTTATTTATTTATTTATTTATTTAATGTATATGAGCACACCATTGCTCTCTTCAGATACACCAGAAGAGGGCATCAAGTCCCATTACAGATGGTTGTGAGACACCATAAAGTTGCTGGGAATTGAGATAGACTGGGACATCCCAGTAAGTAGGAACAAGGCAACAAAGACCAACTCATGGATGAGAAGAGGGTTATTAACTACCCTTACCAGTGTCCTGAGGATATTATTAATAATCAGAGAAACTTCTATCCAGGCCAGACCACCAGGTCATCACGTGATGAGATGGGAGCTAAGCTCTGGGCTGGTGTCCTGAGCTAGAGTAAGCAGTTCACCCAAGCCTGGGATTTTTCAGCAGCATGAAAGGAACTGTCTCAGAGGAGAGAGGAAAATCTTACCTAAGAGAAAGTCCTAGAAAATGGGTAAGTGAAAAGACTGAATGTCTCCAAGGGCAGCACAGTGATAGCTCCAAGCTCAAGAGTTTCCCCCTGGGACCATGGAAACATTTACTATGACCAGTGGTGGGAGGGGGCTTACCAGTTCTCCAAAGTTTGAGTTAGCATTGGCTTTCCATGTGGTAGCAGGGGGGATTCAAACCTGTGGAGTTTCTAAATCAGAGTCTCGACACCAAATGTTGTGTTTATAAAAAGATAAAAGAGAGAAGGAACATATTTGGTTGATGTGTAGTCAGGTATGGGTGAAGAAGCTGCTTCTGATGGCCCAGTCAGGCACACCTGGCTGTTGCCAGGCAACTCTGGGGCAGAGCTTAGACAAAATGCTAACATCTAACTTTCCTCATCTGGCTTAATTTCAATAACATGATGATTGCCACCTCCATTGACTTTTCTTATTTTTTACCTATAACTTCATAAAGTTCTGTTATATATGTGTACTACATTTTTTTTGGCTTTTTTTTCTTTTAGGTATTTATTTCATTTACATTTCCAATGCTATCCCAAAAGTCCCCCGCATCCTCCCTCACCCACCCACTCCCACTCTTGACCCTGGTGTTCCCCTGTACTGAGGCATATAAAGTTTGCACGACCAATGGGTCTCTCTTTCCACTGATGGCCGACTAGGCCATCTTCTGATACATATGCAGCTAGAGACACGATATCCGGGGGGTACTGGTTATTTTATATTGTTGTTCCACCTATAGGGTTGCAGATCCACCAGCTCCTTGGGTACTTTCTCTAGCTCCTCCACTGGGGACCCTGTGATCCATCCAATAGCTGACTGTGAGCATCTTCTGTGTTTGGTAGGTCCTGGCATAGTCTCACAAGAGACAGCTATATCAGGGGCCTTTCAGCAAAATCTTGCTAGTGTATGCAATGGTGTCAGCGTTTGAAGGCTGATTAAGGGATGGATCCCCGGATATAGCAGTCTCTAAATGGTCCATCATTTCGTCTCTGTAACTTTGTCTCTGTAACTACTTCCATGGGTGTATTGTTCCCAATTCTAGGACAGGGCAAAGTATCCACACTTTGGTCTTCATTCTTCTTGAGTTTCATGTGTTTTGCAAATTGTACCTTATATCTTGGGTATTCTAAATTTCTGGGCTAATATCCACTTATCAGTGAGTACATATAATGTGAGTTCTTTTGTGATTGGATTACCTCACTCAGGATGATGCCCTCCAGGTCCATCCATTTACCTAGGATTTTCATAGATTCATTCTTTTTAATAGCTGTGTAGTACTCCATTGTGTGAATGTATCACATTTTCTGTATCCATTCCTCTGTTGAGAGACATCTGGGTTATTTCCAGCTTCTTGCTATTATATATAAAGCTGCTATGAGCATAGTGGAGCATGTGTCCTTCTTACAGTTGGAACATCTTCTGGATATATGCCCAGGAGTGGTATTGGAGGATCCTCTGGTAGTACTATGTCCAATTTTTTGAGGCCCAACAGACTGATTTGCAGAGTGTTTGTACAAGCTTGCAATCCCACCAACAATGGAGGAGTGTTCCTCTTTGTCCACATCCTCGACAGCATCTGCTGTCACCTGAATTTTTGATCTTAGCCATTCTGACTGGTGTGAGGTGGAATCTCAGGGTTGTTTTGATTTGCATTTCCCTGATGACTAAGGATGCTGAACATTTTTTCAGGTGCTTCTCAGCCATTCGGTGTTCCTCAGGTGAGAATTCTTTGTTTAGCTCTGAGCCCCATTTTTAAATGGGGTTATTTGATTTTCTTGAGTCCACCTTCTTGAGTTCTTTATATATATTGGATATTAGTCCCCTATCTGATTTAGGGTAGGTAAATATACTTTCCCAATCTGTTGGTGGCCTTTTTGCCTTATTGACAGTGTCTTTTGCCTTACAGAAGCTCTGGAATTTTATGAGGTCCCATTTGTTGATTCTTGATCTTACAGCACAAGCCATTGCTGTTCTATTCAGGATTTTTTCCCCTGTGCTCATATCTTCGAAGCTTTTCCCCACTTTCTCCTCTATAAGTTTCACTGTCTCTGTTTTCTTTCTTTCTTTTTTTTTTTTTAATAAGGAGCCTTTTTTTAAAATTAGGTATTTTCTCATTTACATTTCCAATGCTATCCCCAAAGTCCCCCAAACCCTCCCCCACCCCCCTACCCACCCACTCCCACTCTTTGGCCCTGTCGTTCTCCTGTACTGGGGCATATAAAGTTTGCAAGTACAATGGGCCTCTCTTTTCAGTGATGGCCAACTAGGCCATCTTCTGATACATATGCAGCTAGAGTCAAGAGCTCTGGGGTACTGGTTAGCTCATAATGTTGTTCCACCTATAGGGTTGCAGATCCCTTTAGCTCCGTGGGTACTTACTCTAGCTCCTCCATTGGGGTCCCTGTGATCCATCCAATAGCTGACTGTGAGCATCCACTTCTGTGTTTGCTAGGCCCCGGCATAATCTCAAAAGAGACAGCTATATCTGGGTACCATCGGCACAATCTTGCTAGTGTATGCAATGGTGTCATCGTTTGGAGCCTAATTATGGGATGGATCCCTGGATATGGCAGTCTTTAGATGGTCCATCCTTTTGTCTCAGCTCCAAACTTTGTCTCTGTATCTCCTTCCATGGGTGTTTTGTTCCCAATTCTAAGAAGGGGCAAAGTGTCCACACTTTGGTCTTCATTCTTCTTGAGTTTCATGTGTTTTGCAAATTGTAACTTAAATCTTGGGTATTCTAAATTTCTGGGCTAATATCCACTTTTCAGTGAGTACATATCATTTGAGTTCTTTTGTGATTGGGTTACCTCACTCAGGATAATGCCATCCAGGTCCAACCATTTGCCTAGGAATTTCATAAATTCATTCTTTTTAATAGCTGAGTAGTACTCCATTGTGTAAATGTACCACATTTATTAATATCCATTCCTCTGTTGAGGGGCATCTGGGTTCTACCCAGCTTCTGGCTATTATAAATAAGGCTGCTATGAACATAGTGGAGCATGTTTCTTTCTTACTAGTTGGAAAATCTTCTGGATATATGCCCAAGAGAGGTATTGTGGGATCCTCCAGTAGTACCATTGAAAGAGGAAAATTACTGGACACCTGAACTCTTCAACTCATAGTCCTCCTACCCCTCCCATCTGGAGATTGTTCCCGGAACACACCTGAACTTTTTACCCCAGAGTACATTCCTGAACTCTTCACCCCAGAGTCCGACCCCCTCCCAAATGAAAACTGTTCCAGGAACATTTTTTAGATAAGGGTCTCCTGGAACAAACCTAGTCCTACCCCTCCTAACTGAGGACTGTTCCAAGAACATTTTTGAGATAGGGGCCTCCTGGTACTACCCCAGAATGTTCCAATAGATCGGGTACATTGCCAAAATATAGGACACGACCCCTTGGTGACGTAAAACTTGTACTTTTCCCCTGGCTTTTTCCTATAAAAGCCTGTGAAAAATTTGGGCCGGGCGTCGATTCTCCTCTACACCATGCTGGGTGTATGAGTTTCGACCCCAGAGCTCTGGTATATGTGCTTTTTATGTGCTTTCTTGTTGTCGCTTTATTAAATCTTATCCTCTACATCTTAAGTTCGGTCTCAGTGTCTTCTTGGGTGCGCGGCTGTCCCGAGGCTTGAGTAAGTGTCTGCCCTCCGGGGGTCTTTCACCATGTCCAATTTTCTGAGAAACTGCCAGACTGATTTCCAGAGTGGTTGTACAAGCTTGCAATCCTACCAAAAGTGGAGAAGTGTTCCTCTTTCTCCACATCTTCGCCAGCATCTGCTGTCACCTGAATTTTTGATCTTAGCCATTCTGACTGGTGATGCTCACATGTATGGTTACAGATTTCTTTCCTAGGGTTTCTCTCTCTGGTGTTACCTCACTTTGGGTTTTCTTTATTGTGTCTACTTTCCTTATTTCCATCACCTGTTTGGATGTGTTTTCCTGTTTTTCTTTAAGGACTTGTAACTCTATAGTAGTATTCTCCTGTATTTCTTTAAGTGAGTTATTAAAGTCCTTCTTGATGTCCTCTACCATCATTATGAGATATGCTTTTAAATCCAGGTCTAGCTTTTTGGGGGTGTCGGGGTGCCCAGGACTGGGTGAGTTGGGAGTGCTGGGTTCTGATGATGGTGAGTGGTCTTGGTTTCTGTTAGTAAGATTCTTATGTCTGCCTTTCACCATCTGGTAATCTCTGGAATCCGTTGCTGTAGTTGTCTCTGGTTAGAGCTTGTTCCTTTTGTGATTCTGTTAGCCTCTACTAGCAGACTTGGGAGACCAGCTGTCTCCTTAGTTTCAGTGGTTAGTGCACTTTCTGCAGGCAAGCTCTCCTCTTGCAGGGAAGGTGCACAGATATCTGGTGTTCGGACTTGCCTCCTGGCAGAAGATGAAGGCCTGAAACAGGGCCTGTCCCAGAAGCTGTTAGCTTCTGTAGTCCACACTCTCACCTGTGTAAACTAGTCTTGGCGGGATTCAGGAACCAAGATGGCTCCCTCAGGTGCTCTGGCAATGCCCTCCTGGGTGGGGTGGACACCTCTCCTCTATCAGGGAAGGTCCCCAGATATCTGGAGCCCGAAATGGGGTCTGCCTCAAAAGCTCTGTGGCTTCTGCCTGTCCCAGAAGCTGTTAGCCTCTGTAATCCACACTGTCACTTGCGCAGACTAGTCTTGGCAGGACCCGGGAACCAAGATGGCTCCTGCAGATCTTTTTTTGGTTTTTTTGAGACAGGATTTCTCTGAGTCTTGGAACTCACTTTGTAGACCAGGCTGGCCTGGAACTCAGAAATCCACTTGCCTCTGCCTCCCAAGTGCTGGGAGGCGTGTGCCACTATCACCTTATCTACTTTTTCTTTATTCAGTTATCTGTTGTCACATATCTAGGTGGGTTCCTTTTCTTAGCTATTATAAATAAATCAGAAAGAAACGTGAATGTATTGTGTGATATGTTGACTTGGTATCATTTGGATATATACCCAAAAATTGTATAGCTAGGTCAGATGGTATTTGTTTCGTTTCTTTTCTTTTCTTTTCTTTTCTTTTCTTTTCTTTTCTTTTCTTTTCTTTTCTTTTCTTTTCTTTTCTTTTCTTTTCTTTCTTTCTTTCTTTCTTTCTTTCTTTCTTTCTTTCTTTCTTTCTTTCTTTTTTTTTGTTGAGAAACTTCCATACTGTTTTTCATAATAGTTTTACCAGCTTACATGCTAAAAGGAGTGAGTAAGCATTCTCCCTTTTTCATATACTTACCACATTTTGTTTTCTTGACATTCACTATTAGTACTGGGATAATATAGAACCTCAAAGCAACTTTAATGTTGATTTCTTTGATGGCTAGGGATATAACATATGTTTTCAAATATTCTTTGCCTATTTGCCTTTCTTCTTTTTGGACATGTCTATTCAGTTCATTAGCCCATTTATTGATAGAATATTTTGGCATTTAAATGTTGAATATTTAGTGTTTTCTAGGTCTTGATCCCTTGTGTGATAGGCAGTTGGTAAATATTTTCTTTCCCATTTAAGGCCATTTTCAGGCTATTGATCGTTTCCAAAGCTGTGCTAGAGTTTTCTAATTTCATGTGAACTCAGTTTTTAGTTCTGAGTTATTTCTTGTGCTGTTGGGCTACTTTACAAAGAATCCTTGCCTAAGCCTAAATCTTAAAGCGTTTTACCTATGTGTTTCTCTAGTACTTTCAAAGTTTTAGGCCTTAGAGTATTAAGGTCTATGATTCAATTTGAATTGATTTGTTCAGAGACTGAAATATATGGATTTTATTTCATTCTTCTACACATAGAAATCTAGTTTTCCTCATGCCATTTATTTAAGAGGTTGTCTTTTCTCCAGGGTACATTTTGATATCGTTATAGAAAATTAGTTAGCTGTAGTAGTGCTGTAGTATTTCTGTGTCTATATTCAATCTTGTTGGATAACATGTCTAGTTTTGTGACAGTACTATGCTGGTTTTGTAATAAGTAAACTATGGCTTTGTAATACAATGTGAGATCAAGGACTATAAAACCTTTGCTCTTTTGGATAAGAATAGATTGTTTTATTTAGATTTTTTTGTGCTTTTATTTAAATTTTAATGTTTTTTCCCCTAGCTCTGTAAATAATGACACTGGAATTTTTATAAGGATTACCTTGGCTTATATGTTTTGTATATTCTAACAATATATCTTCCCTATATAGGCTTTATTGTGCTAATGTTTGTCCTGTCTATTCCTTAACAGTTTTAATCATTAAAGGATATTATTGAATTTTATTGAATACCTTTTTATAATCTACTGAGATGATCACATGATTTCTGCCCCATATTCTGTATTACACTTGTAGATTTATGTGTGTTAAGACAATTTTGTATCCTGGAATCAAACCAACATGGTCATGGTGTAATGATAAACACAATGTGTTCTTGAGATAATTTCTCAATAATTTTCCTGAGAGTTTTTATTTTGGATGTATGTTCATTGCACAAACTTATCTTTACTTTTCTTATTTCTTCTTTTGTCATTGTTCCTTATATGGTTTTGCTATCAGAGTAAAGCTGTCTTCATTGTATGAGAGTGATAACCTTCTTTTCCTTTCTCCCTTTATAAGAAAGTTCGAGGAGCATTGTTATTAACTCTTCTTTCAAAGTGTGGTAGAATTTGGCCATGGGTTTTCTCCATTGATAGATTTGTTTTTAATGATTTCCACTATCTTCTTAGTTGTTAAATGTTTGTTAAGATTATTTATAGGCTCTTGACCTAATTTTGGTAAGTTTATATTTATGGGAATTTATCTACTTGTTCTAGCTTTTCGAGGTTTATTTATTCATTAGCTTATTTTAAATATAAATATTGCCTAGTGATTCTTTGAATTTCATTGGAATCTGTGTTATTTCTCTCTTTTCCCCCTGGTCCCATCATTTTATTTTGGATGTGTCTTAATTAAGGTTTTACTGCTATGAACAAACCCCACGACCAAAGCAACTATGTAAGGACAGCATTTAATTAAGGCTGGATTATATGTTCAGAAGTTTAGTCCATTGTGATCAAGGCAGAAGCATGGCAATGTACAGGCAGGAATGATGTAGGAAGAGCAGAGAGATCTATATTTTATTACAAAGGCAAACAGGAGAAGATTGGCTCCCACATTGTTAGAAGGAGGGTCTTAAAGCCTATGCCCACAGTGGCTAACTTTCTGCAACAAGGCCACACCTCCAAATGGTGTCACTCCCTGGGCCAAGCATATTCAAACTACCACAGGATGCATTGACTAAGAGTTTGGTAGTCTTGTATATTTTTCCAAAGAACCAATTCTGATCAGTATTATAATTTCATTCTATTTCATTAATTTGGGCCCTAATGTTCAGTCTTCCTTCCTTCCATTCTTTCTTTCTTTCTTTCTTTCTTTCTTTCTTTCTTTCTTTCTTTCTTTCTTTCTTTCTTTCTTTCCTTCTTAGGTATTTTCTTCATTTACATTTCCAATGCTATCCCAAATGTCCCCCATACCCTCCCCCCAACTCCCCTACCCACCCACTCCTACTTCCTGGCCTTGGCGTTCCCCTGTACTGAGGCATATAAAGTTTGCAAGACCAAGGGGCCTCTCTTCCCAATGATGGCCGACTAGGCCATCTTCTGATACATATGCAGTTAGAGACACAGCTCTGCGGATACTGGTTAGTTCATATTGTTGTTCCACCTATAGGGTTGCAGACCCCTTTAGCTCCTTGGGTACTTTCTCTAGCTCCTCTATTGGGGGCCCTGTGATCCATCCAATAGCTGACTGTGAGCATCCACTTCTGTGTTTGCTAGGCTCCGGCATAGCCTTTAATCCCAGCACTCGGGAGGCAGAGGCAGGCGGATTTCTGAGTTCGAGGCCAGCCTGGTCTACAAAAGTGAGTTCCAGGACAGCCAGGGCTATACAGAGAAACCTTGTCTCGAAAAACAAAACAACAAAAAATATATTTATATCTTTCTATTACTTTGATATACTCTTGTTTTTCTAAGAACTTGATAAACATTAGGTCAGTCTTTTGACATCTTTTGGATTTTTAATGGAAGCACTTAGATCCATTAAAGTCTCCTCTTGGGGAACTTCGATCTCTTGAACTATGCTTTAATTTTCTTTGGATTTTAGGAATTTTAAGACTTCCTTCACAATTTCTTCAAATACTGACTGATAATCCAAGAGTCAATCTTCGGACTGGAGAGATGGCTCAGCAGACAATGGCACTCTAGTTGGTTTGGCTAAGGATTTATCTATCTTGTTGGTTTTTTCAAAGAACCAGCTCCTGGTTTGGTTGATTCTTTGTATAGTTCTTTTTGTTTATTCTTGGTTGATTTCAACCCTGGTCTAGTAGTTTTTTAAGAGAGCAAGCTGAGCAAGCCAGGAGAAGTAAGCCAGTAAGCAACATCTATCCATGGCCTCTGCATCAGTTCCTGTGTCTTGCCCTGTGTGAGTTCCAGTCCTGACTTCCTTTGGTGTTCAACAGCAATGTGAATGTGTAAGCTGAATAAACCATTTCCTCCCCAATTTGCTTTTTGGTCATGATGTTTGTGCAGGAATAGAAACCCTGGCTAAGACAATCACTCCAAGGGCTAGATGATACTTTGCATTAATACAGAAAATCAAAACTGCAAAATTTCTCCAGAAATTCTTTGAAAATAAATGAAAGGAAAGGTAAATTTTTGAAAAGCAGCAATGTCTGCTTTGAAACTGAAGAAAATCTGAATTACAGTCCTTCCTCCCCTTAGAAAGATAGACTATCCAAAGACCAGCAATGCTTTCTGCCTCTGCTTATTTGCTTACTTTTTCATTCTGAGACTGATAATTATTCTTTACGATGGATTATCTGAAATGCTTGGGTCTTCCTCAACCTAAACTGTTGGGTGATAGGTGTAGGGGAAAGAGGGGGGAGGGAGAGAGCCACATCCAGCCAGAGTTCCTGTGCTCAGGGCAAGCGGACACGGGAGGACGCGTCCACAGGGCCCCGGGGTGGGCATCTGGCTGTGTGAAGCCACTGACCCCACATGGCCAGGGGTGGACAAGGGGCAGCCCCCGTACCAGGTTCTCAGTCTCTGGCATTCCACACTGGATACTGCAGAGGAACTGAGATCAGAATTGGGGCCGGGGTCAGCACTGGGCCCCAGAAGGAAAAGGAAAAGAGGGCAGAGGGAGAGGGGGTGCTGGGTGGTTCCCTCACAGGCAAGTATCTTTAGTCTGGTCCATGGCTGGAGTACAGGAAGGCCTTCTGATGGTAGATTAGGCACAGTTCCTTAGGAGAAAGCCTATCCCATCGTCCAAGCACAGTGGGTCTTGATGAACAGAGAAAGTCTATGGTTTTAGAGTCTTATTATAGAAAGGCAGGGGGAAAGAGAGAAGATAAAAAGAGAGAGAGGGGAGAGAGAGAGAGAGAGAGAGAGAGAGAGAGAGAGAGAGAGAGAGAGAGAGAGAGAGAGAGAGAGAGAGAGAGACCATCCCTGGAAAAGAGGAGAGAATGGGGAAGGGAAAGAGAGAAAGAGAGAGAGTAAGAAAAGTAAAAGCTTAAGAGAGCAAGGAGGGGCTAAACAGTACCTCTTATAGTGAGATTGTTATCTTGCTGTTGCTAGGTAACTGTGGAGGAGTCTAGCCAGAAGGCTAGAAGCTTGGGACATTGTCTATGTGACTGCTAGCCACATGATTCTCCTGTGGGGGCTGTGAGGGTGGTAACTTTGACAGGAGCCAGGGTTCCAGGAGTCATGAGGGAATGCCTTCCTTCCCATATAGGTGAAAATTAACACCACTGGGTCCTACCAGGGTTCAAGACCTCAGCTCAACTGGAGACCAGGCTGTCTGTAAATAGCCCATTGCCCCACACTAAACTGGTATCAAGATTATAGAAGTGTTATCCTTATTGCAGTGCAGGATTAAATACACTACCATATAATGTGTGCCAGTGCTAACAAAGAAAGGACCAAATGTGGCTAATAAATGTGTTACCAATGAACACAATACTACCTTGATGAATATATAACCTTTCACCCTAGTTTCATATTCCAAGGCACTGTCATAACCTGGTTACAGTCTTAAAATTTTAAGTGGTCCTTGTTTTGGGTTGTTGTTTTTTTGTGTCCTACTGCTTAGTGTTTAATAAAGATTAGAATTAATAATAAAGACAAAGGTTAATATACAGGGACCTTCCTACTATTGTGTCATTTGCAGAAGAGAAGCAAGTGACTTCTCAAAGTCCTGAAGAACAGCAATGGCTTCAAATCTCTATATCTGAATCCTTCACACCACAGTTTTGGCGTTTTTCCCCCTTAGCTTGCCAAATTTGGTGTTAGTCAGTGCTGTAGAATTAACACTGACACACATAATGAGACAAATTAGACTGACTCAGAATGAAAGAGCATGATCAGGACTGCATCCAGAAACAGAGACACAAGCAGGGCCAGACACAGGGTCTAGTTTCCCTCCAGGAGTGCATCTCTTCATTCAAACACTATAGAGAGAAATTCAAACACCTTAAGGGAATATGTCAGGAATAAGAGAGGTGATGAACTCTTGGAAGTTGGGGCATACATGGGATAACATTTCAATAGAGAGGTACATATGTTTTAATATGTCTATAAAAATAAAAATTATTTTAATTTTTCATTGAATTTTACATTTTAATTTTAGGGTCACAAGCAGTTATTAAAACCAGATACATGAGGACCTTTTGTGTGCTTGTGCAGCTTTCTATAGAAGTAATATTTTCAATGATAGTATTACAAATGAGATTTTGACACTGATACAATCCATTATTGATTTAAACTTTCTGTTTGCTTGTACCTATATGTGTTTTATTTTAAATTAAAATATTACATCATTTCCCTGCTCTTTTATCTTTCCAAACTGTGCCATATTTTCTCTCTTGCTCCTTCACAAACTCATGGCTATATGTATGTCTGTATGTTTGTATATGTTTATATATATGTGTGTGTGTATGTATGAGTAAGTGTGTAAATATAACCTGCTATATGAATGTAGTGTTGCTTGTATGTATGTATTTTTAGGCTTGGTAAATAGGGGGATCATCATAAGAAGAACTGATATTCCCCCCCCTCCCACCACCACCACCACAAACACACATACCAGGGATTAACTGCTTGTACTCCGCTCTCTAGGGGCAGGGCCCCATGAGATTTTTCACATTCATGATGGTTTGCCAATTGGTTGTCATTGTTAAGGACTTATTTATGCACTCATATAGTTGCAGTTTCATGGATGCAGATTTCCTTCTGTATTTTGAAAACATAATCTCACAGCAGACTTCTTGATTCTCTGGCTCTCACAATCTTTCCATCTTCTCATCTGCAATGTTTTCTGAGCCTTAGGTATAGGTATTGTTTTGCAGATATATCTCTAAAATCTGGGTACCCTATAATATGTTCTTCAAATTTTGACAAGTCGTGGCTTTCTGTAATAGCCTTTTACTGTTGCACATAGCAACTTCTTCAAGAGGAATGAGATCTATGCTTATTTCTGAGTGTAAGGTTAAGTATTTAGAATACAGTTAGGAGTTATACTGATTTAGGAAAGTGGCAATAGTAGTTTTTTTCCAATATTCATAACCTCACTGTAGTGGCTATTCCTGGTTGACAACTTGACTATATTTGAAATGAACTACAATCCAGAATTGGAAGGCTCACCAGTCACCCTTATCTGGAGGCTTGGAGATAGAAGTTTCTGATCTGGATCTTGGTATGAATTCCAGAAGATTAAATCTCCAAGTTCAAGGTCATCTGGGATTAAAGGTGTGGTGGAACACACCTTTAATCTGGGCTACACCTTCTGCTGGAGACAATATAAGGACATTGGAAGAAGGGAGTCTGGCTCTTGCTCCTTCGCCTGCTTGCTGTGTGAGACTGAGTAACTGCTAGATCCTTGGACTTCCATTCACAGCTGCTACTGAACCATTGTTGGGAATTGGGCTGCAGACTGTAAGTCATCAATAAATTCTTTTACTATATAGAGACTATCTATAAGTTCTGTGATTCTAGAGAATCCTGACTAATACACTCACTAACTCTGATTAGTTAGCTAGGTTTACAGTACCAGACATGACTTCCCTTCTATTAAATAGTTCTTAAGTCCAGTTAGACCACTAATAGCTATCAAAAATATATAAGTGCCACTTTTGTAGCTATAGGCATCATAGCTGGATTGGATTATTGATTTCTTAACTCCCTTGCCAGCTTGTGTATAACTTGCCACCAGTACTATGAGAGAAAGGTCTCAGGGGAAAGACTTTTGTTTCTGATCCATACTGAATCTCCCAATCCCTATATACAACATTCATGATGTCTTTAGCAACAGATATTTAAATTCAATTTCTGGGAGGCTACCAGGTACAACAACAATAGTCTATATTGCTTTTATGATATTTTGGACTTCCCTGACCAACAACGTAAAAGAAGGCTTCTCATGCCTAGTACTAGGGTTTTTATCAGCTATCTATGGTTCTTTGGGGGAGCACTCTCACCATAAGTAGTGTAGCACCATTTAAACTATGTATATGAGTATACACATGCATGTATGATATTTAATTTCAGGTAAATATAAAATAATGTGATTCCTTATATCTCTTTCAAATAGCCTGAATGTTTTAATACAGGTCAATTTATTTTTCTTTCCCAAGTATCTTGATTATTCTTATTCCTCTCTTCAGTCTGGATTATTGTTTCCAGGTTCTCTGTTGGGCTGAATTGGTGGACATGAATAATTTTAGCCTGTCTATAACATGTATCTTTTTTCCCCTCTCTTTCAAGAGTGAAAGACAGCATTATTTCTGGGTTCAGAAGCATAGATTGCCATCTGTTCGAGGCTCTTCTAGCTTTCAAAGTTCACACTAAGATTTGAAGCATTATTCTGATGTATTTTCTTTTACCTGTAACTTGTGTTTTTTTTCTCCTGGAGCTTTCAATATTATTTCTTTGTTCTATAAACTTAGTGTTTTTAACTGTGATACATCCTTGGGATTTCCTTTCTGGTCTTGCCTATTTGATATTCTGAGTACTTCTTATTTTGTATAGATGTGTCTTTCCTTAGTTGGAGGAAATTTTCTTCTTTGATCTTTTGAGGATTTAGTATATGCCATTGACCTGAGATTCTTCTCCATCATTGCTGCCTATAATGTGAAGATTTGTTTTTTCATGGTGTTCTACAGTATCTACATGTTCCTTTCTTTCATTAAAAATATTCACATTTTAAAAATTCATATGGGAAGTAACATTTTTTTTTAGCTAATGCCTAAAGTTATTTTTATCTGCCCTGTCAATTCCTGATGTAAAAGCATAATTTTATATTATGGTACTAATGTCTACTTTTTCAATAATTTTCACTTATATTTGCTTCTCCTGACCATTTCTTTCCTCCTTCTCCAATTTCTTTCCTTGAGTTATTGAGTAATTTTATAAAATTCAACCTTAATTTGTTTGTAGTGGTCTTAATATTTTCTTTTTTTTCTTTAACTTATCTTTGTGTGTCTGAATGTGGGTGCACATAAGTCACAGTTCTTTATGAAGATCGGAAGACAATTTTCACCATCCAGTTCTCTTTCCATCTTGCAGATAATCTCTTTTGTTGTTTCTCCCACTTTGCTATATTCTATATCCAGGGTAGCTTCTGGATGATTCTCATGTCTCTATCACCTATTTTTTGAAAGAAGTGCTGAGTCAACAGATATGTGCTACTCCATCTTGATATACATTAATATGGGTTCTAGTGATCTGAAATCTAGCCATCAGGCTTGTGGGGCAAGTACTTTGACCTATTCATATATCTCCTAAGGATAATATTCTTTAATATTATCTTAGACTTTACTCTGAGTATCACAATACAAATGTGGGCCTTATAGTCTACTGCAATTAACATTTTATTACTGCATCCTAAGTTTTTATTTCTTTTAAGTTTCATTGACCTCAAATTAGACAGTGATCATACTATTATCTCAATCATGAAATATAATTTATAAAACACATAAAGAAGATGGTTTATTTTCTGTGTACATACTTCATTTATTTCACTTGTTTCTTACACTTCTTTTATTCCTTCCTGCTTGCTTTCAGAAATTTTTTGGTTCTTTGAGGTAGGATCTCTTGAAGTTTGGGCTGACTTACCATGTATTAGAGCCCAAACTGAAGTTCTAGGGAAGAAAGGAAGAAAGAAAGAAAGAAAGGAAGAAAGAAAGAAAGAAAGAAAGAAAGAAAGAAAGAAAGAAAGAAAAGAAAGAAAGGAAGGAAGAAAGAAGGAGGGAGCACACCTATGTTAATGATCCTAAATTCCTACAAGGTAGAATGACTGAACTTTGATTTTAGAGCAGTAAAATATTACAAAACAGAGCCAAACTATTCTTGGCCCATTTTTATTTACATTTAATGTGAATGACCTTGTTATAACAAATCTTAGTTGTCAACTTGAGTAGATCTGGAATCAACTAAAATAGAAACTATTGCATGCTTTTAGGAGGGTTTTTCTTGAGCAGGTTACTGGAAGCAGGAAGATCTACCATAAATGTGGGTGACAACATCTGATGACAGCCCAAATAAAAAAGACATAGGACAAAAGGCTTTGCTTTTGTTTGATTGTCCCCACTCTCATTGGCAGTCTCATCTATTCTATCACTATGGCATCCATTCATAAATATGTGTCCAGCTCCTACAAGCTTTCAACATAGACTGAAGATACAAAGTTCTACAGGAATCTTCCAGGCCTTCATCATCAGATTGAAACTGCTCAGATATTCTGTTTTATGAAATGAACAGCTACCATATTCTCAACCTCCTTATTGTAAGGTAGTCATTATTGGAGAACCTCAACTTCATCTTGTAAGCCTTTCTAATAAATCCCAATGTGATATACATATTGTCCTAGTCAGGGTTTCTATTCCTGCACAAACATCATGACCAAGAAGCAAGTTAGGGAGGAAAGGGTTTATTCAGCTTACAATTCCATACTGCTGTTCATCACCAAAGGAAGTCAGGACTGGAACTCAAGCAGGTCAGGAAGCAGGAGCTAATGCAGAGGCCATGGAAGGATGATACTTACTGGCTTACTTCCCCTGGCTTGCTCAGCCTGCTTTCTTATAGAACCCAAGACTACCAGCCCAGAGATCGTCCCACCCACAAAGGGCCCTTCCCACTTGATCACTAATTGAGAAAATGCCCCACAGCTGGATCTCATGGAGGCACTTCCCCAACTGAATCTCCTTTCTCTGTGATAACTTCAACCTGTGACAAGTTGACACACAAAACCAGCCAGTACACATATACACATACATGTGTCTATATGCATGCACATTTACATATGTGCAAGTCTATCGGTTCTATTACTTTAGAAAACCCTGACCAATATAGCTCTTTTAGCCACTCATTATCTTCCATGCCTGATCTAACATCCTTGCAAATAGCACATATTCTTAGCAAACTGGTAGTTTCCAACAATCCAAAAGCTAAGAATGTAACCATATCACATCTAAGAGTAACAGAATTGTCTTTATTTATCTGTAACCCACCTACTCCTACTCCTCACCAATATATTTTATAGATCCCATAATTTGTAACTTTTTTGTTCTTTAATAAATGAAATCTCATGTAATCACTTCCACTATTTTGAAGGATTTTTTAAAACTGCTTAACTGTTTCTACACTGTTGTGTAAAAAAAATTGCAAACTCTGAAAGTAAACAAAACTTACATGAGCCCTATAATAAAAAAAAAAACTTATAAGATTCAGAAGATTTTCCTCAAGATTTTACAGCAGTATACATTTTGCTACAGAAAAGAGACTCATACCAAACTTCCTGTAAGTCATTCAGGTCACTTCAGGGATGCAACTTGTGTGAGTCATCCCTTTTTGATGATGCAGCTGTCTTTGCATCATCTCTGCTCCTGTAAATAACTCCTTGTCCATATACCTGAATATAATTGTAATAAACATGCTGGCTCACTGTAAGGTAGACTTGGAATAGTTTCTTTGGTCTCTTGTTAGTGCTCTATCTGGGCTACATAGATGTTTGTTCATATTTCTCCAGGAAAAGGTAACATACTCCAAAGCAGTTTAAATCCATATTGTCAGACTGCAGTCATATTTTGCTCAAGAATAAACTATCTCTTCTTTCTGTTAGGTGCGAACTGTATTTTATTCTTCCAGTTTTCCATCTGAAGAGCTGGGATTTAAAGAGTGTAATCCACCACCTCAGCCCCATTTTCTTTCTATGTTTCAAGATTCCATTTATTATCAGCTCACTTTTGTCTGATAAATTATTTTAGCCAGTCTTAAAAGAGTAGTTCAGACAAGGATGCATTCTTTTCACATGAGAATGTCTTTAGTTTTCTTTCATTCCTGAATCAAAATGTTCCCAGATACAAAATTCATGGCTGGAATTTTGCCTTTCAAGTATTTGAAAAACACTGTGCTATTTTCCTTTATTTTCTGTTATTTCAGATGAGCAATCTACTGTCATTTGAATCATTTTCCTCCTACAGGTAATGTGTCATTTACCTCTAGTTTCTTTCAGGATTATTTTTCTTCATCTTTGACAAGGATTTCTTTGGTTTGATCCAATTTGAATCTATGGTTCTGTGTGTTACCAAATTTGGTGATATTATATTTGTATTGTTAAATACACTTTCAGCCTCACTGCTTCCATATTAAAAGTTCCAGCTACTGAAAAGACTGAGGCAGTAGTATTAAAGAGGACATTTGAGGCCAGTATCAACAACTTAGTGAGACCCTGTTGCAAATTTGAAATATTTAAAATAATGGTGGGGATATAGCTTATAGTGGGGCACTATCTAGCTTATACAAGGCCCTGAATTCAATCTCTTATATCACTCTGAAAAAAATCTCCCACCATCTTTCTACCTTTCAATCACTCTTCAGGTTGGTGACAGAGCCTCTAAAATGTGGATATTTGTTGGGAGAATATTCCAGGTCCAAACTATCATAAGACCTATGGAAAGAAAACCAAATCTACTGGAGGTATATGGCTGATGATCCAGTGCACACAATCAAATGTATAATGGAGTGTATGAGGCAAGCTAAGCTAGATGTGTTATTTTTATCTAATACCCAGGGCCCTTTGAAATGTGCTTTATCTGTGTGACTCATCTTACTAATGAAATACAGGCAGAAGTGATGAGTATCACTTACAGGTGGCAGCTCTGAGAGCCCAGAGGACGTTTGCTTTATTCTCTTCCATCATGATTACAAATGGTGTTTTAGTCAGCAGCAGTTCAATCAACCCACGTCCCAGAATGAGAATGATGACAGCTCAGAATACAGCCCCTGCAGATTTTTGGAGGACACATGGTGAGAGTAAGGAGGAGCAAATCTGTGTGTGAACAGTAGAACTCTGGGTGTTGGGGCTTGTCTCCATAGCTTCACTCTACCTATCTCTTCTGCAGTGAGTTTTACCTATTGAATCCAATGCAGAGACAAATTCTGTCATTAGTAGGGACCAGGAATGCACAGAAATATTGCATTAAAAATTACATTTATTAAGGAATAGGGATATAACTCAATGGCAAAATGTTTGCCTAACACATGCAAAGTTGTAGTGTGATCTACAGCACTATTAAAAAATTACATTCTTTATGCATCTTATTAATATATTTGTGGTCCCTGGTTAAATGTAATAATTTCAATTTTTCTGAATCAAAATGAGAAGCTACTCACTTTGTTGTCAGCATCCAGTTATGTTAGAGTATTTGAATGATCTACAAACACATCTTATAAAAACAAATGCTTTGTTTTAACAGAATTTTATGGGACCAGGGATTTCATTTTTGTTTACAAATGAAGTGTTCCAATATGACTATATTCCTAGGATGGACTCTAGAATCTAAAGATCATTAACTTGGTGACTCTGTACTTATCTACAAAATGTTACTAATCACAGCATTTGCATATCTTTGATAATTTCTGTCTTTAACTTACATCTTTGTATCAGGATTTTCACATGCCAGTAATGGTATCTACTTACTTTACAACAAACCAGAAGCATAGTCTCCCTCTGTGTGATTAAAACACATAAAGGAAAGGATATATCCATATGAAGGAATGGCTTCCTGTGAGGGCTCTTGGTAAACCTGCAATACTTACCCCATTTCCAGATGATGTTTCTTAGATTAAACTGGGCTTACTACATTCTCAGATGTTGTTTTTAATATAATTTGCTCCTGAGGAAAGGTCACCTATTCATTTAATAGTGGCACAGAAATTTTTTTCTTTTAAATTGTGAGAGGGAATTTGAATTTTCAAAAACAATATTGGACTGGTGAAAATTAAATAACTTTGAAAGTAAATGAGAATGACTCATGTACCTTTGAATTATAGAACAACAAGGACATCTGGCCATTTCAGCTCCTAGGGCAAACATACCTTCCATGGCTGTGCCTAAGTGTCCTTTTCTGTTCAAGATACCTCCTGTTTTAAGTTCATGCTACTTACATTTTATTCTTTTTTTAATTTTTAATATTTTTATTACGTATTTTCCTCAATTACATTTCCAATGCTATCCCCAAAGTCCCCTATACCCTCCCCCCCACTTCCCTACCCACCCATTCCCATTTTTTGGCCCTGGCGTTCCCCTGTACTGGGGCATATAAAGTTTGCAAGTCCAATGGGCCTCTCCAGTGATGGCCGACTAGGCCATCTTTTGATACATATGCAGCTAGAGTCAAGAGCTCCGGGGTACTGTTTAGTTCATAATGTTGTTCCACCTATAGGGTTGCAGATCCCTTTAGCTCCTTGGGTACTTTCTCTAGCTCCTCCATTGGGAGCCCTGTGATCCATCCAATAGCTGACTGTGAGCATTCACTTCTGTGTTTGTTAGGCCCCAGCATAGTCTGATTCCATGTTTCCTAAATCTAGAAATGAAATCAAGTCCTTCTTATTGTCCATTTCTAATACTTGGATCAAGGTATACTAAAATCTGTTTATAATTTAGAGAAACACTCCTCCGTTGCTGGTGGGATTGCAAGCTAGTACAACCACACTGGAAATCAGTCTGGCGGTTCCTCAGAAAATTGGACATAGTACTACTGGAAGATCCAGCAATACCACTCTTGGGCATATACGCAGAAGATGCTCGAACTTGTAATAAGGACACATGCTCCACTATGTTCATAACAGCCTTATTTATAATAGCAAGAAGCTGGAAAGAACCTCAATGAGGAATGGATACAGAAAATGTGATACGTTTACACAAAGGAGTACTACTCAGCTATTAAAAACAATGAACTCATGACATTCCTAGGCAAATGGATGGATCTCAAGGATATTATCCTAAGTGAGGTAACCCAATCACAAAAGAACACACATGATATGCACTCACTGATAAATGGATATTACCCCAGAAGCTCAGAATATCCAAGATGCAATTTGCAAAACACATGAAACCCAAGAAAGAGGAAGACCTAGGTGTGGATACTCGATCCTTCTTAGAAGGGAGAACAAAATACCCATGAAAGGAGCTACAGAGACAAAGTTTGGAGCTGAGACTGAAGGCATGACCATCCAGAAACTGCCCCACCTTGGAATCCATCCCATAAACGACCACCAAACCCAGACACTATTGCAGATGCCAAGAGCTTACTGACAGGAGCCTAATATGGCTGTCTCCTGAGAGGCTCTGCCAGTTCCTGACAAATACAGAAATGGATGCTCACAGCCATCCATTGGACAGAGCACAGGGTCCCCGGTGAAGGAACTAAAGAAAGTACCCAAGGAGCTGAAGGGGTTTGCAGCCCCATAGGAGGAACAACAATATGAACTAATCATTACCCCAAGAGCTCCCTGGGACTAAACCACCAATCAAATAAAACACATGGAGGGACTCGTGTCTCTAGCCTCATATGTAGCAGAGGATAGCCTAGTCATCCATCAATGGGAGGAGAGGCTCTTGGTCCTGTGAATGTTCTATGCCCCAGGGGAATGCCAGGGCCAGGGAGGGGGAGTGGGTGTGTTGGGGAACAGGGGCAGTGGGGAGAGGATAGGGGGTTTTCAGAAGAGAAACTAGGAAAGGGGATAACATTTGAAATGTAAATAAAGAAAATATCTAAGTTTTTAAAAAAAAAAAATAAAGAATTTTACTCTCACACAGGTGTTTTAAAATTTACTGTACCACTAGACAGAATGGGATGACATTACATCAAATTACAGTATCATTCAGCCCTATGGTATTACTCAGTTTTAGCTGTTTCTCTTTAAAAATAAAAACAAACAAGATTCTGTGTGACTTCTAGAATTTTGATAGAACCAATGTTTTATTTTTTATTGTCTTCATGGTTTCAATAGACTAATTTTAGTATTTATTAATTTATGTTTGTAGTAGCAAATTTTAAATAACAAATTATAGGAGAATGAACCTAGAAAATGATGCGTTCTACCAAGTAAAGCTTTCTTGAATGGCCTGTGTTTGAAAAACTAGACCTCAGGCTAATAATGCAGTGGAAAACAAATAAAATTTGTTTTACAAACCTTTATCCATGATCTCTTTTTTGATGTATTTGTTGCAGGTGTACAGGAAGACTACTGATACCAACAACAAACACACTGAATAATAATTAAAAAAAAGGACCCTTTCTGATTTACCATAAAACCATAGACAACAAGATTATCTTGGAATAAAACAAATCATAAAGATGTGAAAATATCCACAAAGAAAACTAAAAATCTCTAAGAAGTTGAGAAAAATGCTAGAAAATTAAAGAAATCCCTATTCATTCAGCAGTAGAACTAATATTGCGAAAATGTGCATGCTACCAAAACCAATTTAAAGATTCAATGCAATGTCAACAAAAATCATATTTTCACAAAAATACAAATTAAAAATATGCTACAATTCTTATAGAACCATAAAAGATCCCAGATAGACAAAACATTCTTGAGCAAAAGGAGTACTATAGAGATTGCTATTTTATACTTCAAGGCATATTATAGAACTATAGGCATTAAACTAATATGATAAAGGAGCAAACACAGATATGTAGACCAATGAAATAAGATAGAGGTTCCAAATGTGAGTATTCATAACAACAGCCATATGAGATTTTTAAAAATGTAAAAACAATAACAACCCCTTAAAAATCTACATACAGAGGAAGAAAATATAGCATCATTAACAAATGGTACTAGAGAACTGGATGTTTGCATGCAGAATAATAAAATTAGAGCCATATGGATCATCACAAAATTAGAACCAAGTGGATCAAAAACCACAATTTGAAACTTGAAACACTGAAACTGCTAGAAAAAAAATATAGGTATCATTCTACATGATATAGGTGTAGGAGAGGACTTTCTGAACAGAAGTTAATTAGCCAAGGAAATATAGTCAACAATGGACAACAGGGACCTCATAAAATGAAAGCTTTTTTTTTTTACAACTAATAAAATATTGACTAAAGATGTAATCCCTGAGCTGCTGATATGTGACATCAACTATCCAGCCATCCTGGGCAACTCTGGGAGTGTCTTGGTTCTGTGCCCCATTTCCTCCCTTGGGGTGTTCAGGGCCCTGTATCCTTCTCCCAGTGGAGAAGGATAAGTTGGAGTCCAGAATGGGTGGATCATCAGGATCTTGTTCAGACAGTGAATGCTATGGGTAGAAGCCTTCATCAAAGATTTTAGTGTTACAGTTCTCTTAGATGATATTCAGTGAAACAGCTTGTTCACTTTATTTAGAATGAACATGAACATTGGAGAATGGGAAGGAGTTTTCAGGGTGAATGTAACTAATTGGCTGGAGCTTAACATATTGGGAATGACTCTTTTGCATGGAGAGGCATTCCAGAAATTCCAGGTGCTTGATGAGCAGGTTGTTATATGGGGAAAGGATGTTGGACCTGTAATTTTGCCAAGGACTATGTGACATTCCTAAGGTAGAAGATGTAGGGGTTGAGTTCCTCAGATCAATCAGAGAAGAGGAAACCCTTCTAAGAAAAGGGAGTCATCCATTTTGTACTAAGCTCAGGATAGCTTTCCAGACATGGTAGATTATAACCTTAATAGAGGTTGCAATATTGGACAAAGTCCAGTGTTCAGGAATGTTTTTCTTTCTTGACCCATGGGCCCAATGTGGGAAAAATAATATGGGGAATAAATACCAATTTCTAAGCATGAAAACCCACCAATCTCTGAGATTGCTACAGAAACCCACCAATCCCTGAGCACAAAAACCTACCAATCTCAAAACAAGAAAATCCATCAGTCTCTGAGATCCCTAAACGATGGACTTTAAATCCCATCAATTCTCACCCTGTAAATCTCTTCCTTCCCCTTCCAAAGAAATCCTTTATAACTCTGTCCACTTGTCAGTTCCCTGCTGGTTTTTACCTGAGCAAAAGCAGCCACTCCTGGGTTTTTCCCTGCAAGTAAATCTCTTGTGTGAGGTTTGTTGTACAGTGTGACTTTGTGGTATTCCTTGGCTCCCAACTGGGTACCTCACACTTCAGAGCTACAGCACTTACAGAAGAACCCCACAGAATTGGAAGTAATCTTGACAATTGTACATCTGTCAGAATATTAATATCCAGAGTATACAAAGAGAATAGGGAGACAAGAAAACAAGTGACCTAATTTAAGGAGTGTGTGTGCCGGGCGTGGTGGCGCGAGCCTTTAATCCCAACACTCAAGAGGTAGAGGCAGGTGGATTTCTGAGTTCGAGGCTAGCCTGGCCTACAAAAATGAGTTCCAGGATAATCAGGGCTATACAGAGAAATCCTGTCTGGAAAAACCCAAAAGCAAAACCAAACAAACAAACAAAAAAGGAGTGTGTGTGTGTGTGTGTGTGTGTGTGTGTGTGTGTGTGTGTGTGTGTGTGTGTTGGGATGTCACTATGGATATGAGAGAGTTCTACAAAGAAGAAATAAAAATTGCTAAGAAATATGTCAATTAGCAAAGAGAAAAATGAATATTAAAACAAAATTGAGATTTCATCTCATCTTCACTAAAGTTGCTAAATCAATAGAACATCTGACTCCAAATGCTGGTGAGGTTATGGAGAGAGAGCAAACCTCTTTCACTGATGGTAAGAATGCCAATTTGTATAGCCAGCTTGTAAATAAGTATATATAATCCTCAGGAAACTAAAATTCAGTTTACTGCATGATCCAATAACACAACACCTTAGCATATGCCCAAAGAATGTGATGTCCTGTTGGGGGGTGGTTCTAATCCTTTGTCTTAATTCAGCTCCCAAAATCACATGGGAATCTGGATGTCCAGAGAGTGAGAGTTCCTGTCACCAACAGGTTTTTGATTAATCAATAAAGAGCCAATGGCCAGTGGCTGTGCAGAGTGAAAGTGGTAGAACTTTTAGATTTCCTGGACACGGGGCAAATGGAGGAGGAAGAAAAGGAATCACCATGAAGTAGAAGCAGAGAGATCAGATTTAAGAGCTGCAGGAGAGAAATTATCCAGTAATGTAGGTACAAAGGGAAGGCAGCCCCATGGGAGGGCTTCCCAGAAGGAAACAGGGCAGCTAAAGATTAAATATAGATTTTGAAAGTGTTGACTCAGGAATACCAGAGGGGAGGGTATGCTAGCCATGGGGAGGTTTAGTAAATAGCCAGAACCCCAGGGCCAAAAAGTGGGAGTGGGTGGGTAGGGGAGTAGGGGGGAGGGTATGGGGGACTTTTGGGATAGCATTGGAAATGTAAATGAGGAAAATATCTAATAAAAATATTAAAAATAATAATAAAAAATAAGGAATATTCAAAACAATGCTGTGTGTATGTCTTTCCTTCTTGAATCTAGAGAGCTCTGGCTCAATCACCCACCAGGAGCCAAAAAGGATTTACATTTCACTGCTACAATAGCCTACTTCACAGATACTTACTCAGTAATAGTCATAGCCACCACAACCATATTAGACAGGAAATGGAAACTTCAATGTCCTTCAATAGATGGATGAATACTGAAAATGAGGCATACACACAATGTAATACTATTCCACCGTAAAGAAAACTAAATTTATTAAATTTGTAGGTAAATTTGTAGGTAAGTGGATGTACCTAGAAAATATTATGTTGAGTGAAGTAAACCAGACCCAGAAAGACAAATGTCACATGTTCTTTTTCATATGTAATTCCTAGCTTCAAATCTTTAGATGTAAGTATACAACATGGAGTAACCTTAGAAACCCTGGGTAGGAGGGCAGCCATGGGAGGGAAGTAGAAGGAAATAGGTGATATATAGTGCGAGAAAGAATAACAGGGAGGGAGCTCCAACTGGAGAGAAGAAAGAAAGGTCAATATAGGAGGACAAAGTAGGATGAAGGACAAGTACTACCAAGGTTGTTTAATAAAACTTTAAGGAATCATATTTTAAATTTACAGAACATTATATGCAATATAGAGAAGACACACACACACACACACAAACCTGGGTTGATAGTACTTTCCACAAGAATGATAAACTAACAAAAAGCCCAGTACTAGACATGAAAAATCTCTTTTTGTATTGTTGACTAAGGTAAATTATCTCAAAACACTGTAGACTTTTAGATGTAGCCCATGGCTACCTCTCAAGGATTGAGTGTGAGTCCGTATTACTAAAGAATGCACACTCTGTACATAGGACTTAGATAATTCTAGTGAGTCTAACCTGAAAGCACCTTTCCTACAGTTTAGATTCCATGGTCCCAGAAAATACTATACAAGTTGTCAAGAAAGGGAAGCAGTTAAAGAGTTCTACAGAACTGTGTCACTTCTGAGTGATGACAATCACAAAGCATAGCAGGAATGCTAAAAGGTACATGGCACCCACATGTCTGTGGCAACCAACAGCTGACTAATTGAACTTAAAGCTCATTTAACCAAAGGGAAAGCATGCATAGTACTGGAAACCTAGCCAGATTCCTGGGGCTAATTTGGTCATGATCCCTTGAAAAGACTCTACTACTGCCACTTTGATAGACCCAAACAATTCCTTATCACATTATAAATTTTATCCTTATATCCACAGATAATTATTCTTGCCAAGCCTTACCAAAGAAGCCTCTCTTTAGAGCAAGTAGAGACTATCAGAGAAAAGTACAACTGGACAAAATGTAAAGAATAACAAATAAGGGGAGTACAGACTCAGCTGTGTCCTTGTCACTTTTCTATTGCTATGTTAAAATTCTATTGTATTTCTGCTCAGATGGAAGTATAGCTTGGCACTTTGGAGACCAGAAACCATACGGATCTGAGATGGGACAGTGTGTCAAGGGAAAGGCTTCCTGAGACACAGGAGTATAGGGACAATACAGTTCTGAATTAGATCAGGACAGAGCTTATATACAGTTTCTTAGGGGATACAGCATTTCAGGTGAAATATTTCCAGATAGAGGATTGGTGGGATTTCAAATCCTGAGCTTAGAGAATTCAGGAATTGGCAGGTTTTCCTCTTCAAGAACTGGTGAGTTCTTATAATTAGGAACTGGATTTTTGTGAGAATTTTATGGACTGGTATGATTTTACTGCTCAGGGATTGGTGGATGCACACACACACACACACACACACACACACACACACACAAACACACACACACACACATTGGACCTATGGGTTAGGATGAGAAGTCCTTCTGGGCTATAGTTGGTTTTGGCTGAGGCACCATCTCTGTTGAGCTTCTCAGACATGCTGGAAAGGAGGTGCTGCCACTGTAGACAAATCCTGTGGTACAGCTCCTATAGTGGTATTTCACAAAGGCTAGTAAGCTGAGGTGCATAAGAATATGTGGACCATGGACAACTCCTGTGAAGCTCCTGGCTGAGAAGGTGTTGTTGTACCACCATTTTGACAGGAGCCACCATTTTGACAGCTCCTATTGGGGCATCTTATGGTGGCTATAGGCTGGGATGGAAAGGAGGGATCAGTGACCACTTTGATAGCTTTTTGTGGCATGCTGCTTAGGGAGTACAATTATGAGCAAGTCATCATATAGAAGACTGAGTTTACTGGACTTATAGGCTTGGTCCATGACCAGCATGGGGGCAGCATGGGGGCAGCATGGTGCTATAGCAATGGCTGAAAGATTACATGCTGAAACAATAACCACAAAGCACACAAAGAGCTAACTGGGAACCACATGGAGTTTTGAAACTTCAAGTGTCTCCAACGACACATCTAGTTCAACAAGGGAATACCCCCTAATCCTTTGCTAATAAGTTCACCAACTAGGAACCAGACATTCAAATATATGTGCCAATAGAACCATTCTCACATTCAAATATATGAGCCAATGGAACCATTCTCACTTAAACTACCGCACAATGGTTAAATTTCCATCACAACTGCATCCATGGCTGAAGAAAAAAATCACAGAATAGGAAAAGGAAATTTTTAAGAATATCAGGGAGTCTTCTTTGAAGCTGTCTCATCTAGAGATGGCTATATAAATAAAACCTGAGGAATTATAATATTAATAAATATGTTGACAAAGAGAGAAATTTGTCATGGACTCCCACCCCTAATCAAAGATTTACATGCAACTAATGATTGTTAGGAAAAGGATAATTAGTCTCTAATATAAATGAGCTGCACAGTTGATTGTCCACTCATAGTGGTCAGCTTTGAAGCTCTATACACACAAACAATAAGACAGACTCGACAGCTTGTATTGATGTATATGTGTGAACTCACATTGTCTTTGGGTATTACTGCTATGAAGAGACACCATGACAACAGCGTCTCTTATAAAGGAGAATATTTAAATGACTTGAGCTTCTAGGACATCAAAGCCCACTCCAAAGTGATATACATTCAATAAAGACTACTCGAACACTGCCACACTTTCTAATAATGCCACTCCCATTGGGTCTATGGAAGCCATTTTTTTTTCAAAACACATCCCCCCCTTAGTCCCCATAGGCTTGTAACTATATCATAAGGTAATGTGAATTTAGTCTGACTTTAAGTGTCCCTATGCTCTATAACAATCTCAGACTATCTAAAAGTTTGAGTTTGAAAGTTGAAAGTTCAAAGTCTCATCTGAGACCCTTGCAATCTCTTAACTGTAATTCCCTTGTAAAATCAAAATATAGAAGCAGATTACATACTTCTATCATAAAATGGCACAGGATATATGTTACCATTCAAAAGGGAATGTGGTAAGAAAACACTGGATTTGTGCAAGGCTAAAAGCCAGCTGAGCGAACTCCATATTCTGCAGCTCCATGTCTGATGTCAAATTGTTCTGGAGACTTCCAACTTTTTTCCAGCTTTGTTGACTTCAAGATACCTTTCTCTCTCTGTGATCTTCAACATCTTGGGGTCTCCAGGGCAATTAAGATGTCACCTACACAACTTCACATAGTGACTTCTCTAGGGCTCCATACAGGGACACCCCTGACAGGACTGTGCTAGAACCTGGCCTTCACATTCAAATAATTTTAGCCAGCTTTCTGATTTCAATAGTATCCTTCACTGCCTAAGCTTGGATGTCCTGAAATTCAGTCTGTTGAACAGGATGGTCTGAAATTTAGAGATCCTTCTGCCTCTACCTTTGCCATTGAAGTGCTGGAATTGAAGTGCTGAAGGTGTGTAGCATCACACCCAGCTCTGAGATTTTTTTAACTCCTTTTGCAAATGGTAATTTGGGTGGGACCTTGCACTGAGGTCACCGCACCTTTTATTCCATTTAATGTCCAGATTTTCTTTAATTTGCTTGTCTCCTTGAACACAGGATTTAGCTCTATTGTACTTACTGGTACTATTTTTCTTTAATTTTTTTCTTTTTTTTAATTAGGTATTTTCTTCATTTACATTTTCAATGCTATCCCAAAAGTCACCCATACCCCCCCTCCCCTGCCCACCCACTCCCACTTCTTGGCCCTGGCGTTCCCCTGTACTGAGGCATATAAAGTTTGCAAGACCTATGGGCCTCTCTTTCCAATGATGGCCAACTAGGACGTCTCCTAAATATGCAGCTAGAGAAACGAGCTCCAGAGGGTACTGGTTAGTTCATATTGTTGTTTCACCTATAGGGTTGCAGATGCCCCCAGGACCTTGGGTACTTTCTCTAGCTCCTCCATTGGGGGTCCTGTGATCCATCCAATAGAGGACTGTGAGCATCCACTGCTGTGTTTGCTAGGACCCAGCAAAGCCTCACAAGAGACAGCTGTATCTAGGTCCTGTCAGCAAAATCTTGCTAGTGTATGCAATGGTGTCAGCATTTGGAGGCTGATTATGGGATGGATCCCCAGGTATGGCAGTCTCTAGGTGGTCCATCCTTTCGTCTCAGCTCCAAATTTTGTCTCTGTAATGGGTGTTTTGTTCCCAATTCTAGGAAGAGGCAAAGTGGCCACATTTTGGTCTTCATTCTTGAGTTTCATGTGTTTTGCAGATTGTATCTTGTATCTTGGGAATTCTAAATTTCTGGGCTAATATCCACTTATCAGTAAGTACATATCATGTGAGTTCTTTTGTGATTGGCTTACCTCACTCAGGATGATGCCCTCCAGGTTCATCCATTTGCCTAGGAATTTCATAAATTCATTCTTTTTAATAGCTGTGTAGTACTCCATTGTGTAAATGTACCACATTTTCTGTATCCATTTCTCTGGTGAGGGGCATCTGGGTTCCTTCCAGCTTCTGACTATTACAAATAAGGCTGCTATGAACAGAGTTGAACATGTGTCCTTGTTACCACTTGGAATATCTTCTGGATATATGCCCAGGAGAGGTGTTGCTGGATCCTCCAGTAGTACTGTGTCCAATTTTCTGAGAAACCACCAGACTGATTTCTAGAGTGCTTGTACAGGCTTGCAATCCCACCAACAATGGAGGAGTGTTCCTCTTTCTCCACATCCTCGACAGCATCTGCTGTCACCTGAGATTTTGATCTTAGCCATTCTGACTGGTGTGAGGTGGAATCTCAGGGTTGTTTTGATTTGCATTTCCCTGATGACTAAGGATGCTGAACATTTTTCAGGTGCTTCTCAGACATTCGGTATTCCTCAGGTGAGAATTCTTTGTTTAGCTCTGAGCCCCATTTTTTGTTGGGGTTATTTGATTTTCTGGAGTCCACTTTCTTGAATTATATATATATATATACATATAGGATATTAGTCCCCTATCTGATTTAGGATAGGTAAAGATCCTTTCCCAATCTGTTGGTTGGCTTTTTGTCTTATTGACGGTGTCTTTTGTCTTACAGAAGCTTTGTAATTTTATGAGGTCCCATTTGTAGATTCTTGATCTTACAGCACAAGTCATTGCTGTTCTATTCAGGAAATTTTCCCCTGTTCCCTTATCTTCGAGCCTTTCCCCGACTTGCTCCTCTATAAGTTTCACAGTCTCTGGTTTTCTGTGGAGTTCCTTAATCCACTTAAATTTGACCTTAGTACAAGGATATAGGAATGGATCAATGCGCATTCTTCTACATGATACCTGCCAGTTGTGCCAGCACCATTTGTTGAAAATGCTGTCTTTTTTCCACTGGATGGTTTTAGTTCCCTTGTCAAAGATCAAGTGACCATAGATGTGTGGGTTCATTTCTGGGTCTTCAATTCTATTCCATTGGTCTACTTGTCTGTCTCTATACCAGTACCATGCAGTTTTTAATCACAATTGCTCTGAAGTACAACTTTAGGTCAGGCATGGTGATTTCACAAGAGGTTATTTTATCATTGAGAAGAGGTTTTGCAATCCTATGTTTTTTGTTATTCCAGATGAATTTGCAGATTGCCCTTTCTAATTCGTTGAAGAATTGAGTTGGAATTTTGATGGGGGATTGCATTGAATCTGTAGATTGCTTTTGGCAAGATAGCCATTTTTACTATATTGATCCTGCCAATCCATGTTCATGGGAGATCTTTCCATCTTCTGAGATATTCTTTAATTTCTTTCTTCAGAGACTTGAAGTTCTTATCATACAGATCTTTCACTTCCTTAGTTAGAGCCATGCCAAGGTATTTTATATTATCTGTGACTATTGAGAAGGGTGTTGTTTCCCTAATTTCTCTCTCAGCCTGTTTATCCTTTGTGTAGAGAAAGGTCATTGACTCGTTTGAGTTAATTTTATATCCAGCTATTTCTTTCTTTCTTTCTTTTTTTTTTTTTTATTTTTATTTTTGATGTAAGAACACGAGGTAGTTTAATGACGGAGCTCCAGGCTGACACATATCTCCCGCAGGAGACAGAGGTGTTGACCACATGGTGGAGCCATATTGGCGGAGCTCCGGGTTGAAACGTATCTCACACAGGAGACATTGGTTTCGACTATATCCAGCTATTTCACTGAAGCAGTTTATCAGGTTTAGGAGTTCTCTGGTGGAATTTTTAAGGTCACTTATATATACTATCATATCATCTGCAAAATGTGATATTTTGACTTCTTGCTTTCCAATTTGTATCTCTCTTGATCTCCTTTTGTTGTCGAAATGCTATGGCTAGGACTTCAAGTACAATGTTGAATAGGTAGGGAGAAAATGGGCAGCCTTGTCTAGTCCCTGATTTTAGTGGGATTGCTTCCAGTTTTCACCATTTACTTTGATGTTGGCTACTGGTTTGCTGTAAACTGCTTTTATCATGTTTAGGTATGGGCCTTGAATTCCTGATCTTTCTAAGATTTTTATCATGAATGGGTGTTGGATTTTGTCAAATGCTTTCTCCGCATCTAACGAGATGATCATGTGATTTTTGTCTTTGAGTTTGTTTATATAGTGGATTATGTTGATGGATTTCCATATATTAAATCATCCCTGCAGTCCGGGAATGAAATGTACTTGGTCAGGATGGATGATTGTTTTGATGTGTTCTTGGATTCAGTCAGAGAGAATTTTATTGAGTATTTTTTCATCGATATTCATAACGGAAATTGTTCTGAAGTTCTCTATCGTTGTTGGGTCTTTTTGTGGTTTAGGTATCAGAGCAATTGTGGCTTCATAGAATGAAGTCGGTAGAGTACCTTCTTCTTCTATTTTTTAAATTGTTTGTGAAGAGCTGGAATTAGATCTGCTTTGAAGGTCTGATAGAACTCTGCACTGAACCCATCTAGTCCTGGGCTTTTTTTTTTTTTTTGGTTGGGAGACTATTAATGACTGCGTCTATTTCTTTAGGAGATATAGGACTGTTTAGATCATTAACCTGATCCTGACTTAACTTTGGTACCTGGTATCTGTCTAGAAATTTGTCCATTTCATCCAGGTTTTCCAGTTTTGTTGAGTATAGCCTTTTGTAGAAGGATCTGATAGTGTTTTGGATTTCTTCAGGATCTATTGTTATGACTCCCGTTTCATTTCTGATTTTGTTAATTAGGATGCTGTCCCTGTGCCCTTTAGTGAGTCTGGCTAAGGGTTTATCTATCTTGTTGATTTTCTCAAAGAACCAGCTCCACATTTGGTTGATTCTTTGAATAGTTCTTCTTGTTTCCACTTGATTGATTTCGCCCCTGAGTTTGATTATTTCCTGGTGTCTACTCCTCTTGGGTGAATTTGTTTCCCTTTGTTCTATAGCTGTTAGGTGTGTTGTCAAGCTGCTAGTGTGTGCTTTCTCCAGTTTCTTTTTGGAGGCACTCAGAGCTATGAGTTTTCTTCTTAGAAATGCTTTCATTGTGTCCCACAGGTTTGGGTATGTTGTGGCTTCATTTTCATTAAATTCTAAAAAGACTTTAATTTCTTTCTTTATTCCTTCCTTGACCAAGGTATCATTGAGAAGAGTGTTGTTCAGTTTCCACGTGAATTTTGGCTTTCTATTATTTATATTGTTATTGAAGATCAGCGTTAGTCCGTGGTGATCTGATAGCATGCATGGGACAATTTCAACAGTTTTGTATCTGTTGAGGCCTGTTTTGTGACCCATTATATGGTCAATTTTGGAGAAGGTACCATGAGGTCCTGAAAAGAAGGCATATCCTTTTGTTTTAGGATAAAATGTTCTGTAGATATCCTTTAAATCCATTTGTTTCATAACTTCTGTTAGTGTCACTGTGTCCCTGTTTAATTTTTCTTTCCACAGTCTGTCCATTGATGAAAGTGGTGTGTTGAAGTCTCCCACTATTATTGGGTGAGGTGCAATGTGTGATTTGAGCTTTACTAAAGTCTCTTTAATGAATGTGGCTGCCCTTGCATTTGGAGCATAGATATTCAGAATTGAGAGTTCTTCTTGGAAGATTTTACCTGTGATGGATATGAAATTCTCCTCCTTCTCTTTTTTGATAAGTTTGGGTTGGAAGTCAATTTTATTAGATATTAGAATGGCTACTCCAGCTTTTTTCTTCAGACCATTTGCTTGGAAAATTGGTTTCCAACCTTTCATTCTGAGGTAGTATTTGTCTTTTTCCCTGAGATAGGTTTCCTGTAAGCACGAAAATGTTGGATCATGTTTGTGTAGCCAGTCTGTAAGTCTATGTCTTTTTCTTGGGGAATTGAGTCCATTGATATTAAGAGATATTAAGTAAAAGAAATTGTTGCTTCCTATTAATTTTGATGTTAGTGTTGGCATTCTGTTCTTGTGACTGTCTTCTTTTAGGTTTGTTGAAGGATTATTTTCTTGCTTTTTCTAGGACATGGTTTCCGTCCTTTTATTGTTTTTTTTTTCTGTTATTATCCTTTGAAGGGCTGGATTCGTGGAAAAATAATGTGTGAATTTGGTTTCGTCGTGGAATTTTTTGGTTTCTCCATCTATGGTAATTGAAAGTTTGGCTGGGTATAGTAGCCTGGGCTGGCATTTGTTTTCTCTTAGTGTCTGTATAACATCTGTCCAAGATCTTCTGGCTTTCATAGTCTCTGGTGAAAATTCTGGTGTAATTCTGATAGGCGTGCTTTTTTATGTTACTTGACCTTTTTCCCTTACTGCTTTTAATATTCTCTCTTTATTTAGTGCATCTGTTGTTCTGATTATTTTGTGTTGGGAGGAATTTCTTTTCTGGTCCAGTCTATTTGGAGTTCTGTAGGCTTCTTGTATGTTCATGGGCATCTCTTTCTTTAGGTTTGGGAAGTTTTTTTCTATAATTTTGTTGAACATATTTGCTGACCCTTTAAGTTGAAAATCTTCATTCTCATCTACTCCTATTATCTGTAGGTTTTGCCTTCTCATTATGTCCTGGATTTCCTGGATGTTTTGAGTTAAGATCTTTTTGCATTTTGCATTTTCTTTGATTGTTGTGCTGATGTTCTCTATGGAATCTTCCACACCTGAGATTCTCTCTTCCGTCTCTTGTATTCTGTTGCTGAAGCTTGCATCCATGGTTCCAGATTTCTTTCCTAGGGTTTCTGTCTCCAGCGTTGCCTCACTTTGGATTTTCTTTATTGTGTCTACTTCCCTTTTGAGGTCTAGTGTTGTTTTGTTCCTTTCCGTTACTTGTTTGGATGTGTTTTCCTGTTTTTCTTTAAGGACTTGAAACTCTTTAGCAGTGTTCTCCTGTATTTCTTTAAGTGAGTTATTAAAGTCCTTCTTGATCTCCTCTACCATCATCATGAGATATGCTTTTCAATCCAGGTCTAGCTCTTCGGGTGTGTTGGGGTGCCCAGGACTCAGCGAGGTGGGAGTGCTGTGTTCTGATGATTGTGAGTGGTCTTGGTTTCTGTTAGTAAGAATCTTTCATTTGCCTTTTGTCATCTGGTAATCTCTGGAGTTAGTTGTTATAGTTGTCACTGGTTAGAGCTTGTTCCTCTTGTGATTCTGTTAGCCTCCATCAGCAGACCTGGTAGACTATCTCTCTCCTGAGTTTCAGTGGTCAGAGCACTCTCTGCAGGCAAGCTCTCCTCTTACAGTGAAGGTTCACAGATATCTGCTGTTCAAACCTGCCTTCTGACAGAAGATGAAGGCCTGAAACAGGACCTGTCCCAGAAGCTGTGTTGCTTTGGCCTGTCCCAGAAGCTGTTAGTTTTTGTAGTGCACACTTTCACCTGCACGGACTAGTCTTGGAGGGATCCGGGAACCAAGATGGCTCCCCCAGGTGCTTTGGCAGAGCCCTCCTGGGCGGGGCAGACACCTCTCCTCTGGCAGGGTAGGTGCCCAGATGTCTGGAGCCTGAAACAGGGTCTGCTTCAGAAGCTGTCCTCTAGGGACCTTGGGGGTGTCCGAGGACTCCAAGCCCAGGTGACCTGGTGCTGGTGCCAACTGGAAGGGACCCGTGACCCTGGTTATGCCGGGCTTCCTGCCTCCCTAATGCTGTCTCATGTCCCGGAGATTGGATTGGAACAGAAGCTGTGTTTCACTCACCAGAGGTCCTAGGATTGTGTGAAGAGTCCTCTATTTTTCTTTTTGAACTTTATACTTTATAATTTTGCTTGTTCAACTTGCTCCTTTTTATTATAGATCTTTATATGTGTAAACACTGATAACCACATAACAGACTCAATACTAGTCTGTTCTGAAATTTCCTAACAGTGCAACGAACCCAAACCTTTTTAATTTAGCCTTGTTTGACAAGGGCAAAAAACCAGCCACATTATTCAACAAAATATCACAAGAAATATCTCTAGATCATATATTAATATTGCAATGTTGCTGTGATAAAATACCACAGCAAGAGCAACTTAGGGAAGAAAGGTTTAGTATTTTTCACAGCTTCAGGGTATAATTAATCATGACAGGGATTATCAGGAGCTTAAGGCAGCAGGTCACATTGCATCTACAGTTAGGAGGAAGAGTATCATGCAGGCTTGTGCTCAGCTTCTTTTTCTATGGTCCAGGAACTTATCCAAGGGAATAATGCTACATCCAACATGCTGCTCTTCCCACATCAATTAATAAAATCAATATAATCCCCAATAGGAATTCCTAGGTACCTTTCTTCAAGATAATCATCTATTTTATCAAGTTGACAATTGAGATTAACCATCACACCCACTGACCCATGATAAGCACCCCTGAATGAGAGGAAAGAAAAAAAAATAGAGAGGAATATTTCAAATATCAATGGCCCCAAATATCAAAAGTGTGAGGAAATGCATATATGTATGTATTTAAGAATGTAAAATTGGCACAGCTTCGGCTCCAATCCAATTGCGCGCGGGACCTGAGACTGCATTAGTTAGGGAAGCAGACCGGCCTGAGTAGGGCCACAGGCCTCATCCGGCCGGATCAGCGCCGGGGTAGCTGGAGCGCAGGTTTGCCTGACACCCAACAGCTACCCACGACCCCCGCCGCAGGATTTTGGGACTGCTGGTGAGTGGAACACAGCTTCTGCTCCAGTCCAATCACGCGGGACCTGAGACTGCTTTGGTTGGGGAGGCAGAAATCTGGCCTACGTAGGGCCACAAACCTCCTCCAGTCAGAAAAGCACCGGGATAGCTAGGGCGCAGGGTTGGCTGACACTCGCCAGCTACCCACAACACCCACCACAAGATCTTAAGACTTCTAGTGAGTGGAACACAGCTTCTGCTCCAATCCAATTGCGCGTGGGACCAGAGACTGCATTAGTTAGGGAAGCAGAAAACCGGCCTGAGTAGGACCACAGGCCTCTTCCAGCTGGACCAGCACCAGGTTACCATCAGCTACCCACGACCCCCGCCACAGGATTTTGAGACTGCTGGTGAGTGGAACACAGCTTCTGCTCCAATCTTTAAACAGTGACAACGATAACAACTAACCCCAGAGATTACCAGATGGCGAAAGGTAAACGTAATAATCTTACTAACAGAAACCAAGACCACTCACCATCATCAGAACCCAGCACCCCCACTTCGCCCAGTCCAGGGCACCCAAACACACCAGAAAAGCTAGACACGGATCTAAAAGCATATCTCCTGATGATGGTAGAGGACTTCAAGAAGGACTTTAATAACACACTTAAAGAAATACAGGAGAACACTGCTAAACAGGTAGAAGACATTAAAGAGGAAGCACAAAAATCCCTTAAAGAATTGCAGGAGAACACTGCTAAAGAGTTACAAATCCTTAAAGAAAAACAGGATAACATAATCAAACAGGCAGAAGTTCTTACAGAAAAACAGGAAAACACACCCAAACAGATGATGGAAATGAACAAAACCATACTAGACCTAAAAAGGGAAGTAGACACAATAAAGAAAACCCAAAATGAGGCAACACTGGAGATAGAAACCCTAGGAAAGAAATCTGGAACCATAGATACGAGCATCAGCAACAGAATACAAGAGATGGAAGAGAGAATCTCAGGTGCAGAAGATTCCATAGAGAACATTGGCACAACAATCAAGGAAAATGTCAAATGCAAAAAGATCCTAACTCAAAACATCCAAGAAATACAGGACACAATGAGAAGACCAAACCTACGGATAATAGGAGTGGATGAGAATGAAGATTTTCAACTCAAAGGACCAGCAAACATCTTCAACAAAATTATAGAAGAAAACTTCCCAAATCTAAAGAAAGAGATGCCCATGAAGATACAAGAAGCCTACAGAACTCCAAATAGACTGGACCAGAAAAGAAATACCTCCCGACACATAATAATCAGAACAACAAATGCTCTAAATAAAGATAGAATACTAAAAGCAGTAAGAGAAAAAGGCCAAGTAACATATAAAGGCAAGCCTATCAGAATTACACCAGATTTTTCACCAGAGACTATGAAAGCCAGAAGATCCTGGACCGATGTTATACAGACACTAAAAGAACACAAACCCCAGCCCAGGCTACTATACCCAGCCAAACTCTCAATTAACATAGATGGAGAAACCAAAGTATTCCACGACAAAACCAAATTCACACATTATCTCTCCACGAATCCAGCCCTTCAAAGGATAATAACGGAAAAAAACCAATACAAGGACAGGAACCACGCCCTAGAAACAACAAGAAGGTAATCCCTCAACAAACCTAAAAGAAGACAGCCACAAGAACAAAATGCCAACTTTAACAACAAAAATAACAGGAAACAACAATTACTTTTCCTTAATATCTCTTAATATCAATGGACTCAACTCCCCGATAAAAAGACATAGACTAACAAACTGGCTACACAAACAAGACCCAACATTTTGCTGCTTACAGGAAACTCATCTCAGAGAAAAGGATAGACACTACCTCAGAATGAAAGGCTGGAAAACAATTTTCCAAGCAAATGGCATGAAGAAACAAGCTGGAGTAGCCATTCTAATATCTGATAAGATTGACTTCCAACCCAAAGTCATTAAAAAAGACAGGGAGGGACACTTCATACTCATCAAAGGTAAAATCCTCCAAGAGGAACTATCAATCCTGAATATCTATGCTCCAAATACAAAGGCAGCCACATTCATTAAAGAAACTTTAGTAAATCTCAAAGCACACATTGCACCTCATACAATAATAGTGGGAGACTTCAACACACCACTTTCACCAATGGACAGATCATGGAAACAGAAACTAAACAGGGACACAGAGAAACTAAGAGAAATTATGAATCAAATGGATCTGGCAGATATCTACAGAACATTCTATCCTAAAACAAAAGGATATACCTTCTTCTCAGCACCTCATGGTACCTTCTCCAAAATTGACCACATAATTGGTCACAAAACAGGCCTCAACAGATACAAAAATATTGAAATTGTCCCATGCATCCTATCAGATCACCATGGACTAAGGCTGATCTTCAATAACAAAATAAATAATAGAAAGCCAACCTTCACGTGGAAACTGAACAACACTCTTCTCAATGATACCTTGGTCAAGGAAGGAATAAAGAAAGAAATTAAGGACTTTTTAGAGTTCAATGAAAATGAAGCCACAACATACCCAAACTTATGGGACGCAATGAAAGCATTTCTAAGAGGAAAACTCATAGCTCTGAGTGCCTCCAAAAGGAAACTAGAGAGAGCACACATTAGCAGCTTGACAACACACCTAAAAGCACTAGAACAAAAGGAAGCAAATTCACCCAAGAGGAGTAGACTGCAGAAAATAATCAAACTCAGGGGCGAAATCAACCAAGTGGAAACAAGAAAAACTATTCAAAGAATCAACCAATCAAGGAGCTGGTTCTTTGAGAAAATCAACAAGATAGATAAACCCTTAGCCAGACTCAGTAGAGGGCACAGGGAAAGCATCCTAATTAACAAAATCAGAAATGAAAAAGGAGACATAACAACAGATCCTGAAGACATCCAAAACACCATCAGATCCTTCTACCAAAGGCTATACTCAACAAAACTGGAGAACCTGAATGAAATGGAGAAGTTCCTAGACAGATACCAGGTACCAAAGTTGAATCAAGATCAGGTTAATGATCTAAACAGCCCTATATCCCCCAAAGAAATAGAAGCAGTCATTAATAGTCTCCCAACTAAAAAAAGCCCAGGACCAGATGGGTTTAGTGCAGAGTTCTATCAGACCTTCAAAGAAGATCTAATTCCAGTTCTTCACAAACTATTCCACAAAATAGAAACAGAAGGTACTCTACCCAACTCATTATATGAAGGCACAATTACTCTGATACCTAAACCACAAAAAGACCCAACAAAGATAGAAAACTTCAGACCAATATCCCTTATGAATATTGATGCAAAAATCCTCAATAAAGTTCTTGCTAACCGAATCCAAGAACACATCAAAACAATCATCCATCCTGACCAAGTAGGTTTCATCCCAGGGATGCAGGGATGGTACAATATACGGAAATCCATCAACGTAATCCAGTATATAAACAAACTCAAGGACAAAAACCACATGGTCATCTCGTTAGATGCAGAAAAAGCATTTGACAAGATCCAACACCCATTCATGATAAAAGTCTTGGAAAGATCAGGAATTCAAGGGCCATACCTAAACATGATAAAAGCAATCTACAGCAAACCAGTAGCCAACATCAAAGTAAATGGTCAGAAGCTTGAAGCAATCCCTCTAAAATCAGGGACTAGACAAGGCTGTCCACTTTCTCCATACCTATTCAACATTGTACTTGAAGTTCTAGCCAGAGCAATTCGACAACAAAAGGAGATCAAAGGGATACAAATTGGAAAAGATGAAGTCAAAATATCACTTTTTGCAGATGATATGATAGTATATATAAGTGACCCTAAAAATTCCACCAGAGAACTCCTAAGCCTGATAAACAGCTTTGGTGAAGTAGCTGGATATAAAATTAACTCAAACAAATCAATGGCCTTTCTCTACACAAAGAATAAACAGGCTGAGAAAGAAATTAGGGAAACAACACCCTTCTCAATAGTCACAAATAATATAAAATATCTTGGCGTGACTCTAACTAAAGAAGTGAAAGATCTGTATAATAAAAACTTCAAGTCTCTGAAGAAAGAAATTCTAGAAGATCTCAGAAGATGGAAAGATCTCCCATGCTCATGGATTGGCAGGATCAACATTGTAAAAATGGCTATCTTGCCAAAAGCAATCTACAGATTCAATGCAATCCCCATCAAAATTCCAAATCAATTCTTCAACGAATTAGAAAGTGCAATCTGCAAATTCATCTGGAATAACAAAAAACCTAGGATAGCAAAAACTCTTCTCAAGGATAAAAGAACCTCTGGTGGAATCACCATGCCGGACCTAAAGCTCTACTACAGAGCAATTGTGATAAAAACTGCATGGTACTGGTTTACTGACAGACAAATAGACCAATGGAATAGAATTGAAGACCCAGAAATGAACCCACACACCTACGGTCACTTGATCTTCGACAAGGGAGCTAAAAACATCCAGTGGAAGAAAGACAGCATTTTCAACAAATGGTGCTGGCACAACTGGTTGTTAACATGTAGAAGAATGCGAATCGATCCATTCCTATCTCCTTGTACTAAGGTCAAGTCTAAGTGGATCAAGGAACTTCACATAAAACCAGAGACACTGAAACTTATAGAGGAGAAAGTGGGGAAAAGCCTTGAAGATATGGGCACAGGGGAAAAATTCCTGAATCGAACAGTAATGGCTTGTGCTGTAAGATCGAGAATTGACAAGTGGGACCTCATGAAACTACAAAGCTTCTGCAAGGCTAAAGACACCATCAATAAGACAAAAAAACCACCAACAGATTGGGAAAGGATCTTCACCTATCCTAAATCAGATAAGGGACTAATATCCAATATATATAAAGAACTCAAAAAGGTGGACTCCAGAAAGTCAAATAACCCCATTAAAAAATGGGGCTCAGAACTGAACAAAGAATTCTCACCTGAGGAATACCGAATGGCAGAGAAACACCTGAAAAAATGTTCAACATCCTTAATCATCAGGGAAATGCAAATCAAAACAACCCTGAGATTCCACCTCACACCAGTCAGAATGGCTAAGATCAAAAATTCAGGTGACAGCAGATGCTGGCGAGGATGTGGAGAAAGAGGAACACTCCTCCATTGTTGGTGGGATTGCAAGCTTGTACAACCACTCTGGAAATCAGTCTGGCGGTTCCTCAGAAAATTGGACATAGTACTACCGGAGGATCCAGCAATACCTCTCCTGGGCATATATTCAGAAGATGCCCCAACCAGTAAAAAGGACACATGCTCCACTATGTTCATAGCAGCCCTATTTATAATAGCCAGAAGCTGGAAAGAACCCAGATGTCCCTCAACAGAGGAATGGATACAGAAATTATGGTACATTTACACAATGGAGTACCACTCAGCTATTTAAAAGAATGAATTTATGAAATTCCTAGCCAAATGGATGGACCTGGAGGGCATCATCTTGAGTGAAATAACACAATCACAAAAGAACTCACACAATATGTATTCACTGATAAGTGGATATTAGCCCAAAACTTAGGATACCCAAGATATAAGATACAATTTGCTAAACGAATGAAACTCAAGACAAATGAAGACCAAAGTGTGGACATAGTGCACCTTCTTAGAATTGGGAACAAAAACCCAGGGAAGGAGTTACAGAGACAAAGTTCGTAGCTGTGATGAAAGGATGGACCATTTAGAGACTGCCGTATCCAGGGATCCATCCCATAATCAGCTTCTAAACGCTGACACCATTGCATACACTAGCAAGATTTTGCTGAAAGGACCCAAATATAGCTGTCTCTTGTGAGACGATGCCGGGGCCTAGCAAACACAGGAGTGGATGTTCACAGTCAGCTATTGGATGTATCACAGGGCTCCCAATGGAGAAGCTAGAGAAAGTACCCAAGGAGCTAAAGGGATCTGCAACCCTATTGTTGGAACAACATGATGTACTAACCAGAACCCCGGAGCTCTTGTCTCTAGCTGCATATGTATCGAAAGATGGCCTAGTCGGCCATCAATGGAAAGAGAGGCCCATTGGACTTGCAAACTTTATATGCCCCAATATAGGGGAATGCCAGGGCCAAAAGAATGGGAATGGGTGGGTAGGGAAGTGGGGGGCGCTATGGGGGACTTTTGGGATAGCATTGGAAATGTAATTGAGGAAAATATGTAATAAAAATATTAAAAATAAAAAAAAAGAATGTAAAATTAGGTAAATTGGAGGAAACTCACACACACATACACACACACACACAAACACACACACACACACACAGAATTTTTATACATGTAACTCAGAGAAATCTCAAACAGCATCAGGAGTAAAATAATCTAGTCATTAAAGGCTACATAAAAAATGATGGATATAAAATGATGAAAGTATGCTTGAAAAGTGACAGGTAGCCAATTGCAAAGATCTTATATCTGATTGAGCAATGTAGGTGCATTTAGGAGTTAAAACTCACTGGACTCTACACACAGTGATTTATCTGTATAAATTGAACTTCCATAAGTAGACTTTAAACTAAATAATACAGGCATGAGGACCACATTCTAACACAGTAAATGGTTGCACTGGTATTAATTTTTAAAAATCTGACAAACTTTGGAGCTGAGACAGAAAAAAAAAAAACATCCAGAGACTGCCCTACCCAGGGATTCATAACATAATCAGCCACCAAACGCAGACACTATTGCATATGCCAGCAGGACTTTGCTGACAGGACCCTGATATAGCTGTCTCTTGGGAGGCTATGCCAGTGCATGGCAAATACAGAAGTGGATGCTCACAGTCATCTATTGGATGGAACACAGGGCCCCCAATGGAGGAGCTAGAGAAAGTACCCAAGGAGCTGAAGGGGTCTGTAACCCTATAGGAGGAACAGCAATATGAACTAATCAGTACCCCCTGAGCTAGTGTCTCTAGCTGCATATGTAGCAGAAGATTGCCTAGTTGCCATCAGTGGAGAGGCCCTTGGCCTGGCAAAGATTTTATGCCCCAGTACAGGAGAATGCCAGGGCCTAGAAGCAGGAGTGTGTGGATTGGGGAGCAGGGTGGGGGGTATAGGGGACTTTCGGGATAGCATTTGAAATACAAATGAAGAAAATATCTAATTAAAATAGTTTTTAAAAAAGCTAAGTTTAAATATAAGCACTATAAAAATTTTAAAAAGGAAAGAAAGAAAGAAGGAAAGAAGGAAAGAAAGAAAGAAAGAAAGAAAGAAAGAAAGAAAGAAAGAAAGAAAGAAAGAAAGAAAGAAAGAAAGAAAGAAAAAAAGAAAGAAGCAGAGTCAGTTTATTAAGAAAGAGAAAGACACTATCCAAGAAGGGAGCCAGAGATCTGGAACAAGTTGAAGGCTAAAGGGCCTGGATCCCCAGCATCAAGTCCCAATGTAGGTAATTTATATAACACTGTCCCCTCCTACATTTGTACTTGGTAGTCTTTTCTCATGTGAACCCTTACTTGTAGCTCTGGTGGGGAGGGGCTTATTGGGGAAGGGGGGTGTCTTTGCCAGCTGACTTTTTAGTTTTCTTCTCCTCCTCCTCTTTCTCATTCTTCTTCATCTTTGCCTCATCTCCTCTTCCTCCTCTTCTCCCATTAGCATTTTCATAGCTATCTTATATAATTCTACATTAACCTTGAAAATTTGGCATGAATATATTATTTTTCCATTAATATGAGTGATTTTAAGTATTTTCCTCACAAATAAGTGCATGAAGTAATGCATATACTAAATAGATTGATTTAACCACTACACAATGTTTTCATATTTGAAAAGATTTCAAATTTCAAAATAGTCAACACCATAATATGTGCAATACTTTTCAGTTTTAAAACAAATACCAATTTAATATAAATAACTTGAAAAATACCTTCCAATTTGATTTTCTATCTCTTAAAAATATCACTTAAAATTAATACCTCCAAAATAGCTTTAACATCCTTATTTCTCAAATATTTTATGAATACAAAATTTAAGTATTTGAGCACATGACTTCTTGGGTTTTTTTTTTTTATCTACTTATTCTTCTTGTAAGTGTTACTGTTCAGATGGAAACATTCTGGATGTCAACAGCCAAAGAATATCACAAAGTAACATGGCACAACAAATGTCACACAAGAGATTTATTGGGATGGAAACCCAAAGGATGGCTGCTTCTGCCAGGGTGAGAAGCAGCAGAAAATTGAGCAGAAGACAGTGTTTATATACGATTTCTTGGAGAGGGGATTTCCAGAGTGGAGATTTCCAGGATAGGTATTTCAAGAGGCAAGGGCAAAAACCTAAGCAACAGAAACCAAGGCTACTTGGCATAATCAATAGCATTTCTCCCAACATAGAAAACTCTGGATACCCCATCGCACTGAAAAAGCAAGACTCATTTAAAATCACAGCTCATGATGATGATAGAGAACTTTAAGAAGGACATAAATAAATCCCTTAAAGAAATACAGGAGAACACAGGTGAACAGATAGAAACCTCTAAAGAGGAAGAGACAAACAAAAAAGTGAATGAAATGAACAAAACCATACAGGATCTAAAAATAGAAACAATAACTTAATCACACAGGGAAACAACCCTGAAGATAGAAAACTTATAAAAGAGATCAGGGGTCATAGATGCAAGCATCACCAACATATTACAAGAGATAGAAGACAGAATCTCAGGTGCAGAAGATACCATAGAAAACCTTGACACAACAGTCAAAGAACATGGAAAATGCAAAAAAGTTCCAAACCCAAAACATTCAGGAAATCCAGGACACAATGAGAAGACCAAATCTAAGTACAATAGATATAGAAGAGGGTGAAGATTCCCAACTTAAAGGTCCAGTAAATATCTTCAACAAAATTATTGAAGAAAACTTACCCAACCAAAAGAAAGAGATGCCCATAAGCATAGAAGAAGCCAACAGAACTCCAAATAGACTGGACCAGAAAAGAAACTTCTCCTGTCACATAATAATCAAAACACCAAATGCACAAAACAAAGAAAGAATATTAAAGGCGGTAAGGGAAAAAATCTCAAGGAACATATATATGCAGACCTATCAGAATTACACCAGACTACACCAGAGACTATGAAAGGTAGAAGATCAGGGGCAGATGTCATACAGGTCCTAAGAGAACACAAATGCTAGCCCAGACTACTATACCCAGTGAAATTCTCAATTACCATTGATGGAGAAACCCAGATATTCCATGACAAAACCAAATTTACACAATATCTTTCCACAAAGCCATGCCTACAAAGAATAAAGATGGAAAACTCCAACACAAGGAGTGCAATTACACCCAAGAAAAAACAAGACAGTAATCTTTTGTCTACAAACGCAAAAGAAAATAGACACACAAACATAATTCCATCTGTAACAACAAAAATAATAGGAAACAACAATCACTATTCCTTAATATCTCTTAATATCAATGGACTCAATTCCTGAGTTAAAAGACAAAGACTAACAGACTGGATACGTAAATAGGACTGAGCATTTTGCTGCATACAGGAAACATACTTCAGTGACAAAGAAAGACACCACCTCAGACTAAAAGGATGGAAAAAATTTCCAAACAAATGACCCCAAGAAACAATCTGGAGGAGCCATCCTAATATCAAATGAAATTGACTTTCAACCAAAAGTTATCAAAAAAGATAAGGAAGGACACTTCATACTCATCAAAGGAAAAAAATCTACCAAAATGAACTCTCAATTCTGAACATCTATGCTCCAAATGCAAGGGCACCCACATTCATAAAAGAATCTTTACTAAAGCTCAAAGTACACATTCCACCTCACATAATAGTAGTGTGAGACAACAACACTCCATTCTCATCAATGGACAGATCATGGAAAAATAAAATAAACACAGACACAGTGAGACTAACAGAAGTTATGAACCAAATGGATTTAACAAATATCTATAGAACATTTCATCCTAAAACAAAATAAATATACATTCTTCTCAGCACCCTATTGTACCTTCTCAAAAACTGACCATATAATTGGTCACAAAACAGACCTCAACAGATACAAGAAGATTCAAATAATCCCAAGCATCCTATCAGATCACCACAGACATAGGCTGGTCTTAAATAACAAAAAAAAAAAAAAAAAAAAACATCAGAAAGTCCACATACACATGGAAGCTGAACAATGCTCTACTCAATGATAACTTGGCCAAGGAAGAAATAAAGAAAAAAAATGAAAGACTTTTTAGAATTCAATGAAAATGAAGGCACAACATACTCAAAATTTCATTATGGGACACAATGAAAGAAGTGCTAAAAACACTCTTACCTCTGAGTGCCTCCAAAAAGAAACTGGAGAGAGCATACACTAGCAGCTTGACAGAACACCTGAAAGCTCTAGAACAAAAAGAAGCAAATACATCCAAGAGGAGTAGATGGCAGGAAATAATTAAACTCTGGACTAAAATCAACCGAATAGAAATCAAAAGAACTATACAAAGAATCAACAAAACCAGGAGCTGGTTCTTCGAGAAAATCAACAAGATAGATAAATCCTTAGCCAGAATAACCAGAGGGCACAGAGACAGTATCTAAATTAAAAAAAAAATGGAAATGAAAAAAGAGACATAACATCATAAAATGTTATGATAGGTGATCTGATAGGATGCTTGGGATTATTTGAATCTTCTTGTATCTGTTGAGGTCTGTTTTGTGACCAATTATATGGTCAGTTTTTGAGAAGGTACAAAATAAAAAAACCCATCAGATCCAAGTGCAAAAGCTTATATTCAACACAAACAGAATATGTGGGTGAAATGGATAATTTTCTAGACTGATTAGACTGATACCAGGTACCAAAGTTAAATCATGGATTGGATAAATGATCTAAACAACCCCATGACCTCTAAAGATATAGAAGCAGACATAAAAAGTCTCCCAGACCAAAAAAAAAAAAATCTGCATTATATTGGTACAGCTACATGTAGGTAGATCAATGGAATGGAATTGAGGACCCAGAAATGAACCTACACACCTTTGGTCACTTGATCTTTGACAAAGAAGCAAAAGCCATCCAGTGGAAAAGGACAGCATTTTCAACAAATGGTTCTGGTTCAACTGGCGGTCAACATGTAGAACAATGCAAATTGATATATTCTTATCTCCATGTACGATGTTCAAGTCCAATCAGATAAAGGACCTCCACATAAAATCAGATATACTCAATCTAATAGAGGAGAAAGTGGGGGAAAGCCTTGAACACAAGGGCATAGGGGAAATTTTCTTGAACAGAACACCAATGGCTATGCTCTAATATCAAGAATTGACAAATTGTACCTCATAAAATTGCAAAGCTTCTCTCGGGCAAAGGACACTGTTAATAGGCCAAAGTGGCAACCAACTGATAGGGAAAAGATCTTTACCAATCCTATATCCAAAAGAGGGCTAATATATACCACAAACTCAATAAGTTAGACTCCAGAGAATTAGATAAACCTATTAAAAATTGGATACAGAGCTAAACAAAGCATTCTCAACTGAAGAATACTGAATGGCTAAGAAGCACCTAAAATAATGTTCAGCATCGTTAGTCATCAGGGAAATAAATGCAAATCAAAACAGCTCTGAGATATCACCTCACAGTAGTCAGAATGGCTAAGATCAAAATTTCAGGTGACAGCAGATGCTGGCAAGGATGTTGAGAAAGAGAAACACTCCTCCATTGCAGGTGGGATTGGAAGGTGGTTCAACCACTCTGGAAATCAATTTAGTGGTTCCTCAAAAAATTGTCCGGGGCACTACCTGAGGACCCAGCAATACCACTCCTGGTCATATGCCCAGAAGATACTCCAACATATAACAAGGACACATGCTCCTCTATGTTCATAGCAGTCATATTTATAATAGTCAGAACCTGGAAAGAACCAAGATGTCCTTCAACAGAGGAATGGATACAGAATATGTGGGACATTTACACAATGGAGTTCTACTCAGCTATTAAAACAATGACTTCATGAAATTCTTAGGCAAATGAATGGAACTAGAAAATATCCTCAGTGAAGTAACCCAGTCACAAAAGTACACATACAGTATGCACACACTGATAAGTTAATATTAGGCCAAAAGATCAGAATACCCAAGATATAATTCACAGACCACATGAAGCTCAAGGAGAAGGAAGACCAAAGTGTGGGTGCCTCAGTTCTTCTTAGAAGGGGGAACAAAATACTCAGAGGAGCAAATATGGAGAAAAGGTGTGAAGCAGAGACTGAAGGAAATGCCATCCAGATATTGCTCCACCTGGGAATCCATCCCATATAGACACCAAACCCAGACACTATTGTGGATGCCAAGAAGTTCTTGTTAACAGGAGACTGATATAGCTATCTCCTGAAAGGCTCTGCCAGATCCTGACAAACACAGAGGTGGATGCTTGCAGCCAATCACTGGAATGAGCATGGGGACTCCAATGGAGGAGTTAAAGAAAGGACCGAAGGAGCTGAAGGGGTTTGCAACCCCATAGAAAGAACAACAATATCAACCAACTAGACCTCCCAGAGCTCCCAGGGTCTAAACCACCAACCAAGGAGTACACATGGAGGAACTCATGGCTCCAGCTGCATATCTAATAGAGGATAGCCTTGTTGGGCATCAATTTGAGGAGAAGCCCTTGGTCCTGTGAAGACTTGATGCCTTAGTATAGGGAAATGCCAGGGCAGGGAGGCAGGAGTAGGTGATGAGTTGAGGAGCACCCTCATAGAAGCAGAGAGACTGGGGAAGGGATAGGGGCCTTTTGGATTGGAAATCGGGAAACGGGATAACATATGAAATGTATATAAATAAAATATCCAATTTAAAAAAAATGAAGAAGACAATCCAATACTTCAGAACATAACTCAATCATGAGATATAAAAATCATACTGAAATTAATATGCAACTAAAAAGCCCAGTAGTTCATCTAGAAAACTCAAAGGACAGCCATACAAGTAGAGTGAATCAAGCAGATATTATCTGGTCTCTAATATGAAATAGGGGATCTAGACAAAATAAGGAAGGAACATTAAATGAAAAAGGAAAGGAAAATACTATGTACCTGGGATATAATATAAACACCATACTTTTGAATTATTGGCATAGATGAGGGAGAAGAGCCTCAAATCAATGGAATAAACTGGATTTTCAACAAGGTCCTAGAAGAAAATTTCCTCAAACGAAAACAATACAGGGTCACTCAAATACAACAACACACAACACAAATAGACAAAAACAGAAAAAAAATCCTCATAGTATATCATAGTTTAAAAACTAAGAAGAATACATAATGCATCAATTGTATTGAAAACTGAAAGAAAATAATACAAATCATACAGATAAACCCATCAGAATAACAGGCAATCTCTCACTGGAAACTTGGAAATCCAGAAGAGCCTAGAGCAATGCTTGCCAAGTCCTAAAAGATCAAGGAAGACTCACGTAACCACCAAAACTACCTACCATGTTGACAAAGAAAAACTTTCCATAATATAAAAAACCAAAAAATATTATATACAACAAACCAAGCTTAAGGAAAATACAAGATACATTATTTTTATCTGAAGAGAAAAATTAGAATAACAGAGAGACTGGAAATAAATATGAAGCCATAATTATTAAAACAAAAATGGCACTGAGAACAAACAATAGCAAAAAAACAACAGCATAATGACCACAATTAATACACTTCAATAAAAACTTTAGCTATCAATGGCCTCAATTTTCCAATCAAAATACAGAGACTGATTGAACAGATTAAGAAAAAAGTTCATCTACCTGTTTGCTACAAGAAGCACATCATGGTCTTAACAATGAGTTACCATCTTAAAGTTAAAGGACAGATAAATGTATTCAAATGGGACGAGAAAGCAAACTGGTATAACTATTCTAGTTTCTGACAAAATAGACTTCAATCTAAAAATAATCAGATGAGATAGATAGATAGATAGATAGATAGATAGATAGATAGATAGATTGATAGATTGATAGATTGATAGACTTCATTCCAAACAAGGGAAAAATTAAGCAAGAAAATTGAGTATCCTTAACATTTATGCACCAAATTCTGAGGTTTCAGAAAAAAACTACTAGTTTTTTAATGGTGGATTTAAAAACAGATTAATGTCAATATAATAAATACTCTGATCTTCCTTCTGAGCCCAGTAGAGACCTCTAATGGCTCCAGAGTGCTCTCTATGCCGTAGGACCTCGGGATCACCTCGGGATCATGGTGAGTGGAAAGCAACACAGCTCCAAAGAATTGCTGAGGGGCTGTGCCTGCAGGAACAGGGACAAAGGAACCCCACCTGACCAGAGGCTGGGATCCATTCAGGTCAGGGCCAGCCTGGCCATCTTCTGCGTGAACCTGGCTGAGGGCATCTAGGACAGCAGAGGACTCTCCACGCTGTAGGACCTCTAGCACACCGAGGACCTCATGATCACCTGAGAGTATTTGGGCAATAGAAGCAACAGAGCTTCTTGGTCAGGGTCCCATCCAGCCTTCATCCTCAGCCAAAAGGCAGGGCTGAGACCCAGACCCCTGGGCACATGCCTTGCCAGAGGAGAATTGGCCTACAGGGAGGGTTCTGACCCCAGAACTCAGAAGGTGGATCAGAGCTCCAGACGGCTCGACACCTGCCCAGCAAGAGGAGAGCTTGCCTGCAGAGAGTGCTCTGACCACTGGAACTCAGGTTAGAGTTGGACTCCCAGGAGTGCTGACAAAGGCTAGCAGAATCACATGAGGATCAAACTCCAACCAGAGACAGCTTGAAGATTACCACCAGAGATTTCCAGATGGTGAAAGGCAAACGTAAAAATCTTACTAACAGAAATCAAGAACACTGGGCATCATCAGAACCCAGTACGCCCACCACAACGAGTCCTGGAAACCGCAACACACCCGAAAAGCAAGACGCTGATTTAAAATCATATCTCATGATGGTGGTAGAAGATTTTAAGACAGACATTAATAACTCACTTAAAGAAATACAGGAAAACACTGCTAAACAGGTAGAAGCCCTTAAAGACAAAGCACAAAAATCCCTCAAGGAATTACAGGAGAACACTGCTAAACAGGTAGAAGTCCTTAAAGAGGAAACACAAAAATCCCTCAAGGAATTAAAGGAGAACACTGCTAAACAGGTAGAAGAAACACAAAAATCCCTTAAAGAATTACAGAAAAACACAACCAAATAGGTGATGGAATTGAACAAAACCATCCTAGATTTAAAAATGGAAGTAGGAACAATGAAGAAAACCCAAAGGGAGATAATTCTGGAGATAAAAACCCTAGGAAAGAAATCAGGAACCATAGATGTGATTGAGCATCAGCAATAGAATACAAGAGATGGAAGAGAGAATCTCAGGTGCAGAAGATTCCATAGAGAACATCGGCACAACAATCAAAGACAATGCAAAATGCAAAAAGATCTTAACTCAAAACATCCAGGAAATCCAGGACACAATGAGAAGTCAAAACCTATGGATAATAGGAGTAGATGAGAATGAAGATTTTCAACTTAAAGGGCCAGCAAATATCTTCAACAAAATTATAGAAGAAAATTTCCCATGCCTAAAGAAAGAGATGCCCATGAACATACAAGAAGCCTACAAAACTCCAAATAGACTGGACCAGAAAAGAAATTCCTCCCAACACATAATAATCAGAACAACAAATGCACTAAATAAAGACAGAATATTAAAAGCAGTAAGGGAAAAAGGTCAACTATTAGGCCTATTAGAATTACTCCAGACTTCTCACCAGAGACTATGGAAGCCAGAAGATCCTGGGCAGATTTTATACAAACACTAAGAGAACACAAATGCCAGTCCAGGCTGCTATACCCAGCCAAACTTGCAATTACCATAGATGGAGAAACCAAAGTATTCCATGACAAAACCAAATTCACGCAATATCTCTCCATGAATCCAGCCCTTCAAAGAATAATAAATGGAAAACACCAACACAAAGATAGAAACTACACCCTAGAAAAAGCAAAAAAAGTAATACTTTAAGAAAACTAAAAGAAGACAGCCACAAGAACAGATTCCCAAATTTAACAACAAAGGGACAGGAAGCAACAATTACTTTTCTTTGATTTCTCTTAACATCAAATGGACTCAATTCCCCAATAAAGACAGACTAATAGACTGGCTATACAAACAGGACCCAATATTTTGCTTCTTACAGGAAACCCGCCTGTAAAGACCAGGGATAAAGACAGACACTGCCTCAGAGTAAAAGGCTGAAAAGCAATTTTCAAGGAACTGGTCCCAAGAAACAAGCTGGAGTAGTCATTCTAATATCGAATAAAATTGACTTCCAACCCAAAGTTACCAAAAAGGACAAGGAGGGGCATTTCATACTCATCAAAGGTAAAATGTACCAAGATGAACCCTCAATTCTAAATATCTATGCTCCAAATGCAAAGGCAGCCACATTCATTAAAGAAACTTTAGTAAAGCTCAAAGTACACATTGCACCTCACACAATAATAGTGGGAGACTTCAACACACCACTTTTGTCAATGGACAGATCGTGGAAATAGAAACTAAACAAAGACACATAGACACTAATAGAAATTATGAAACAAATGGATTTAACAGATATCTACAGAACATTTTATCCTAAAACAAAAGGATATACCATCTTTTCAGCACCTCATGGTGCCTCCTCCAAAATTGAGCATATAATTGGTCACAAAACAGGCCTCAACAGGTACAAAAATACTGATATTGTCCCATGCATCCTATCTGATCACCATGGACTAAGGCTGATATTCAATAGCAACATAAATAGTAGAAAGCCAACATTCACGTGGAAAGTGGACAACATTCTTCTCAATGATTCCTTGGTCAAGGATGATATAAAGAAATATATTAAAGACTTTTTAGGGTTTAATGAAAATGAAGCCACAACATACACAAACTTATGGGACACAATGAAAGCAGTCCTAAGAGGAAAACTCATAGTCCTGAGTGCCTCCAAAAGGATTCTAGAGAGAGCATACACTAACAGCCTGACAGAACACCTAGAAACTCTAGAAATAAAGGAAGCAAATTCACCCAAGAGGAGTAGATGGCAGGAAATATTCAAAATTAGGGTAGAAATAAACCAAGTGGAAACAAAAAGAATCAACCAAACCAGGAGCTGGTTTTTCTTCGAGAAAATCAACAAGATAGATAAACCCTTAGAAAGACTAACTAGCAGGCACAGGGACAATATCCCAATTAACAAAATCAGAAATGAAAAAGGAGACAACAACAGATCCTGAGGAAATCCAAAACATCATCAGATCCTACTACAAAAGGCTATACTCAACAAAACTGGTAAACCTGGATGAAATTGACAACTTCCTAGAATGATACCAGGTACCAAATTTAAATCAGAATCAGATTAATGATTTTAACAGTCCCATTTCCCCTGAAGTAGTCATTAATAGTCTCCCAACCAAAAAAAGGCCCAGGACCAGATGGGGTTAGTGCAGAGTTCTATCAGACCTTCAAGGAAGATCTAATTCCAACTCTCCTCAAACTATTACACAAAATAGAAACAGAAGGTACTCTACCCAATTTGTTCTATGAAGTCACAATTACTCTGATACCTAAACCACATAAAGATCCAACAAAGAAAGAGAACTTCAGACCAATTTCCCTTATGAATATCAATGGAAAAATACTCAATAAAATGCTCGCTAACTGAATCCAAGAACACATCAAAACAATCATCCATCATGACCAAGTAGGCTTCACCCCAGGGATGCAGGGATGGTTTAATATATGAAAATCCATCAGTGCAATCCACTATATAAACAAACTCAAAGACAAAAATCACCTGATCATCTGGTTAGATGCAGAGAAAGCATTTGACAAAAGTCAACACTAATTCATGATAAAACTCATGGAATGATCAGGAATTCAAGTTCCATACCTAAACCTAATAAAAGCAATATACAACAAATCTGTAGCCAACATCAAAGTAAATGGAGAGAAGCTGGAAGCAATCTCACTAATATCAGGTGCTAGACAAGGCTGCCCACTTTCTCCCTACCTATTCAATATAGTACTTGAAGTCCTAGCCAGAGCAATTCGACAACAAAAGGAGATCAAGGGGACACAAATTGGAAAGGAAGAAGTCAAAATATCACTATTTTCAGATGATATGATACTATATAGTCACAAATAATATAAAATACCTTGGTGTGACTCTAAATAGGGAAGTGAAAAATCTGTATGACAAGAACTTCAAGTCTCTGAAGAAAGAAATTGAAGAACTCAGAAGATGGAAAGATCTCCCATGCTCATTGATTGTCAGTATTAATATAGTCAAAATGTCTATCCTGCCGAAAGCAATCTACATATTCAATGCAATCCCCATCAAAATTCCAACTCAATTCTTCACTGAGTTAGAAAGAGCAGTTTGCAAGTTCATCTGGAATAACAAAAAACTTAGGATAGCAAAAGCTATTCTCAACAAGTAAAGAACCTCTGGGGGAATCACCATGCCTGACCTCAAGCTGAGCAATTGTGATAAAAAAAAAATGCATGGTACTAGTACAGAGACAGACAGGTAGAGTAATTGAATAGAATTGAAGACCCAGAAATGAACCCACATACCTGTGGTCACTTGATCTTTGACAAGGGAGCTAAAACCATCCAGTGGAAAAAAGACAGCATTTTCAACAAATGGTGCTGGCACAACTGGTGGTTATCATGTAGAAGATTGCTAATTGATTCATTCTTATCTCCTTGCACAAAGCTCAAGTCTAAGTGTATCAAAGACCTTCACATAATACCAGAGGCACTGAAATTTATAGAGGAGAAAGTGGGGAAAACTCTGGAAGATATGGGCACAGGGGAAAAATTCCTAAACAGAGCAGCAATGGCCTGTGCTGTAAGATCAAGCATCAATAAATGGGACCTCATAAAATTGCAAAGCTTCTGTAGGACAAAAGATACTGTCAGTAGGACAAAAAGGCCACCAACAGATTGCGACAGAATTTTTACCAATCCTAAATCTGATAGGAGACTAATATCCAATATATACAAAGAACTCAAAAAGCTGAACTCCAGAAATTCAAATAACCCCATTAAAAATGGGATACAGAGCTAAACAAATAATTCTCAACTAAAGAATACTGAAGGGGTGAGAAGCACTTGAAAAAATGTTCAACATCCTTAATCATCAGGAAAGTGCAAATCAAAATAACCCTGAGATTCCACCTCACACCAGTCAGAATGGCAAGGATCAAAAATTCAGGTGACAGCAGGTGCTGGTGAGGATATGGAGAAAGAGGAACACTCCTCCATTTCTGGTAGGATTGGAAGCTGGTTACAACCACTCTGGAAATCAGTCTGGCGGTTCCTCAGAAAATTGGACATAGTACTACTGGTAGATCCAGCAATGCCTGTCCTGGGCATATACCCAGAAGATGTTCCAAGTTGTAATAAGGACACATGCTCCACTATGTTAATAGCAGCCCTATTTATAATAGCCAGAAGCTGGAAAGAACCCAAATGTCCCTCAACAGAAGAATGGATACAGAAAATGTGGTACATTTATACGATGCAGTACTACACAGCTATTAAAAACTATGAATTTATGAAATTCTTGGGCAAATGGATGCATCTGGAGGATATAATCCTGAGTGAAGTAACCGAATCCCAAAAGAAGTTACTTGATATGCACTCACTGATATGTACACATTAGCCCAGAAACCTAGAATACCCAAGATACAACTCCCAAAACACAAGAAAATCAAGAAGGAAGACCAATTGTGGATACTTCATTCAGCCCTAGAATAGTGAATAAAATATCCATGAAAAGAGTTGCAGAGACAAAGTTTGCAGCTAAGGCGAAAGGATGGACAATCCAGAGACTGCCCCAACCTGGTGTCCATCCCATAATCAGCCACCAAACACAAACACTATTGCATATGCCAGCAAGATTTTGCTGAAAGTACCCTAATATAGCTGTCTCCTGTGAGGCTTTGCCAGTGCCTGGCAAATACAGAAGTGGATGCTCACAGTCAGCTATAGGATGGAACACAGGGCCCCCAATGTAGGAGCTAGAGAAAGTACCAAAGAACTGAAGGGTTCTGCAACCCTTTAGGTGGTACAACACTATGAACTAATCAGTACCCCCAGAGCTTGTGTCTCTAGCTGCATATGTAGCAGAAGATGGCCTAGTTAACCATCATTGGGAAGAGAGGTCTAGCAATCTTTATATGCCCCAGTACAGAGTAATGCCAGGGCCAAGAAGTGGGAGTGGGTGGGTAGGGGAGCAGGGCAGCGGGAGGGTATAGGGTCTTTTGGTATAGCATTTGAAATGTAAATGAAGAAAATATCTAATAAAAATAAAAAAATACTCCACTTTATTCTGAACAAAAAACAAGCAGAGAAATATCAGAATTAGTCAACTTTATACATCAAATGTGTTAGCATTTCTTCTAGGCTCTGTCCTACTGTTACCTGGCAACAGCCAACTATGCCTGACTTATAAAAGAGACTGTTTGCCCCCTCCTCACTGTCTTACTCTCTTGCTCTTTTACTCACTTACACTCTTACTCTCTTCCCTTTCTGTCCCTTCTTTCCCCATTCCCCTTGCCCTTTTCTCTTGACATGTTCATGGCTGGTCTCTCTCTCTCTCTCTCTCTCTCTCTCTCTCTCTCTCTCTCTCTCTCTCTCTCTCTCTCTCTCTCTTTCTCTCTCTCTCTCTCTCTCTCTCTCTCTCTCTCTCTCTCTCTCTCTCTCTCTCTCTCTCTCTCCCTTTCCCAACTCCTCTTCCAATGCTCTAAATAAACTCTATTTTATACTGTACCCATAGTGTGGCTGGTACCTCAGGAGGAAGGGATGGTTCAGCATTGGCCGCCAGAGGAACCTTCTTCCACCTTATCATACCATGCCTCTACCATACACATCAGCATATACCTGGATTCACTTTTCTTTTTATAAAACAAAAATTGGTGCTTTGTGAATTGGTTTTGAAAACTCACAAGTTCACATCTCTCACTGCCACCTGGAATTTCAGCCACCACTTTAATAAATAGACCTATCTACTCAAGCTTTAGTAAATAGGTAAGCTCTCTCCCCACATTGATCAGCAAAAAAATATCCCAAGGGAGAGTTGTTGAGCTCAAAGCCACCTTGTGGTGTCCTTGAGGATGGAAACATTCATTCTTTCTGACTGGTCTTCTCACTGAACCTTTGTTCTAGGATCTCCAACCATTGGGTGAGCCCCCTACCACTCAGAAACAGCTTTTTCTTGCTGCTGAAAAAAATCCTAAACTTAAGGTAAACCATTCTCCCATGGGCTAATGGCCCACTCAGCCACAAGCTTCCACTTGATGACCTGGTAAGCCTAGACTTGGCTGCTTGCTCTCATTATTATTTTGCTCTCAGTATGCCAGTAGGAATATTTTAATAATATAATTAGTAATATCTAATCTAATCTAATCTAATCTAATCTAATCTAATCTAATATAATATAATGGTATTTAATAACATCCCTCACCCAAAGGTACCAGATGCTGAATCCCTCTCTTATCTTTTAATCTCCAATCATGCAGAAATATTGTGACATTCTTGTTTTGGCTTCTTAATGCTCTGCTCAATTCAGTATAGCCTTTCTTATCTTCCCTACAAACAATCCATATACAGTCTCTCTCATTCATAGCTTTTTTCCCCCTTTTCAGAGAAAGTACACAGCTTACCGTTCTACTCTACTAGCCCTCCAGAAGCAAAACCTCCTTTTCCTTCTAGATGCTATTTTAAATACTCTTCAACTCAATGCCCCTCATGTCTACTTCTCAACTCAGTGTTTACTCTGCCTCTTGACCTATTGTTGACTTTATTTAGCCCTTGCTTACAGAAATTTCTTGAGTTAAAGGTGTGTGTTATTGCTGATCCACTCCACAATTCCTTGTTTACAGTAAGCAGAAAGGTCTTGGATAAAATGTGTATGCAGGGCTGAGACATACTATAGCAAGCTTTTTCGAGTTACAATCTTGAGGTTCTCAATGTGGTCAAATAACTTGCAACACTTCCCCCTTTTGTCTAAAATAAAAGATTCAGTCTCTAACATCAATAAACTGAATAAACTGTATACTATTTGGTAAGATTTACATTCATAATGTCTAGTTCAGTTGCATTTGACAACCTTGGAGAAAGTACTCAACTCTCTTGCCTATGAGTCTAAAGTTCTGTATCTAGGTCACATTCTATCATAACTTGCAGTTATCAACCTAAGATCATCTTTTTGGAATTTAAAATATTTTTTCTTTTTCTTTTTAAGATTTATTTATTTGTTTGTTTATTTATTTATTTAATGAATATGCTGTAGCTGTCTTCTGACATATGAGAAGAGCGAATCAGATCAAATTACAGATGGTTGTGAACCACAATGTGGTTGCTGATAATTGAACTCTGAACTTCTAGAAGAGCAGTCAGTGCTCTTAACCACTGAGCCATCTCTCCAGCCCCTTAATACATTTTCTTAAATTTGAAACAACTTACGCCTATATGTGCGACTATAACCATCTTGAGTTCAACCTCTTCAAAATCTTGAGAAGAATAAATATTAACTGAATAAACAGAAAGGGCAAAACCAGGTGCTTCTAAAACTATAGAAATCAGAGAAACTTCTGGCCACATTAACAGTCTCCCAAGATTCCTCTGCAATATTGGAGCATCCATCTCTTCAGCCTACTGGCACAGAATATCTGACAGATTTTTCTGTGAAACAAAATATCATGAAGAACTTCTCTACATTGTCTTCGATAGTTTAGCAGTCTAGTTTCTTTGTGTCTGTGGGGGTTCAGAAATTGCCACACAAACGATATGAACACGGATCTCAGTTAACCGAGAATAATTTATTGAACACACACTCTAATGCTGACTGATCACTACCACAAAAAAAAAAAAAAAAAAAAAAAAAACACCCAAGGACTCAGGAGCCTAATTGTGGTACAGTCTCTTCTTAGGGCAGGTTTTGTTTTGTTTTGTTGTTGTTGTTGTTGTTTGTTATTGTTATTGTTGTTTTATAAGAAAAAGTAAGTTCAAAAGGCAAGGGGTAGAAGCAGTACTATGTTTTGGCTAACTAGACAAAGTATTATCAGCTAACTTTTAAGCTGAGTAGGGTAAGAAGAGTGGTGGACAGGTGGTGGGTGAACAGGAGAGTTTCAGATCATTGAGATAACAAAGCATAAATGAGCCAACAACAGCATCATGACTTTTTAAGAGAATTTTTTCAGTGTCAGCTACTAATTACTTCTGGGAAGCAGAGTCTTAGAACCTGACCTTAATTTCACCTTATGAGCAAAAGAAAGACTGAATACAAAATGGCTACAGTACAATATGTCTACAGTAATGTTCAAAGGAGCAGGGCTAAAAAATGTCCCGCAAGAACACAGTTTGGACCTCATACTGTCAGCAGATGAGGCAAGAAAAGTTTCTTGCCCAAAGGCAGCCTGCCACATTTGAAGCAACCTCCATAAGGAGGTTCTTCAATCAATGCTCATCATCTTTGAAGTAGAATGGGGATGCTAGCAGAAGTGGATATTTTCATTGTCAATAAAGGCTTACATTAATAAAACATTTCTAAATGTTATATTCTACAGATCTTTGATGTTTCTGAAGAACATCAATTTCAGTATATTTGAATAGGCAAGTGTTCCTTATCTCTAGCTATTTACTTAGATTAACTTAGAAATCTTAGATTTACTTAGATTAATGTAGAAAACACTTGTGATTAACTAAACTAGTACCTAGCAAAATCAAAAGTTTGATTGACTATTAACTTGTATTTCCTTTTTTAATGTGTGCTTGTGTGCTCATAAACATTTTATTAAGCATATGCTTCTAGACAAACTCCATTTGGCAAGACCACAAGCACATAACAGCTACATGTAGTAAAGAAAAAAACAATAAGGAGAAAATAACTAGTTATTTTTGATGATAAATGAGACTTTCTAAGGTACTGAAATTATCTACACACACACACACACACACAGCCTTCAGTGTGCTTGTTAGATTTTCCTCTGTGTCTAAGCTTCTATATGCTCACCACTCACAAAGAAAAATATTGCTGTTGCACAGGATTCAAACACTGGGAATCAGTGTTTGCATTTCTCTTTCCAACTGAATTAGCTAATAGTGTTTAAGAGTGATGCTTCTTTATATCAGAGTTTTGTGTAGTACACAGCATCAGTGATAATGCTTTGATAACCAAACTTTCTTCCAAAATAAAATTGGCAACAGTCCCAGATTTTGGAATAGACATTTTTTTTTGTTTTTTCCAATTTTTTATTAGGTATTTATTTCATTTACATTTCAAATGCTATCCCAAAAGTCCCCTATACCCTACCCCCCTGCACCACTACCCACCCACTCCCACTTCTTGGCCCTGGTGTTTCCCCTGTACTGGGGTATATAAAGTTTGCAAGACCAAGGGACCTCTCTTCCCAATGATGGTGAACTAGGCCATCTTCTACTACATATGCAGCTAGAGACACGAGCTCTGGGTGTACTGGTTAGTTCATATTGTTGTTTCACCTATAGGATTGCAGAAACCTTCAGCTCCTTGGGTACTTTCTCTAGCGTCTCCGTTGGGGGCCCTGTGATACATCCAATAGCTGACTGTGAGCATCCACTTCTGCGTTTGCCAGGCACTGGCATAGCCTCACAGAAGACAGTTATATCAGGGTCCTTTCAGCAAAATCTTGCTGGCATATGCAATAGTGTCTGTGTTTGGTGACTGATTATGGGATGGACCCCCAGGTGGGGCAGTCTCTGGATGGTCCATCCATTCATCTCAACTCCAAACTTTGTCTCTGTAACTCCTTTCATGGGTGTTTTGTTTCCAATTCTAAGAAGGGTTGAAGTGTCCACACGTTGGTCTTAGTTCTTCTTGAGTTTCATGTGTTTTGCAAATTGTATCTTGTATCTTGGGTATTCTAAGTTTCTGTCCAACTTAATATCCACTTATCAGTGATTGCATATCTAGTGACTTCTTTTGTGATTGGGTTACCTCACTCAGGATGATATCCTCCAGATCCATCCATTTGCATAGGAATTTAAAAATTCATTGTTTTTAATAGCTGAGTATTACTCCATTGTATAAATGTACCACATTTTTCTGTATGCATTCTTCTGTTGAGGGACATCTGGGTTCTTTCCAGCTTCTTGCTATTATAAATAAGGTTGCTATGAACATAGTGGAGCATGTGTTCTTATTACCAGTTGGAACATCTTCTGGATATATACCCAGGAGAGGTATTGCTGGATCCTGCGGTAGTACTATGTCCAATTTTCTGGGGAACCGCCAGACTGATTTCCAGAGTGGTTGTACAAGCTTGCAATCCCACCAACAATGGAGGAGTGTTCCTCTTTCTCTACATCCTGGCCAGCATCTGCTGTCACCTGAGTTTTTGATCTTAGCCATTCTGACTGGTGTGAGGTGGAATCTTAATGTTGTTTTGATTTGCATTTCTCTGATGACTAAGGATGTTGAACATTTTTTCAGGTGCTTCTCAGCCATTCGATATTCCTCAGTTGCAAAATCTTTGTTTAGCTCTGTGCCCCATTTTTAATGGGGTTATTTGTTTTTCTGGAGTCCACCTTCTTGAATTCTTTATATATATTGGATATTAGTCCCCTATCTGGTTTAGGATTGGTAAAGATCCTTTCCCAATCTGTTGGTGTCCTTTTTGTCTTATTCACAGTGTCTTTTGCCTTACAGAATCTTTGCAATTTTATGAGGTTTCATTTGTCAGTAGCTGGATATAAAATGAACTCAAACAAATCAATGCCCTATCTCTCATAAAGGATAAACAGGCTGAGAAAGAAATTAGATAAAGAACATCCTTCACAATAGTCACAAATAATATAAAATACCTTGGTGTGACTCTAACTAAGGAAGTGAAAGATCTGTATGATAAGAACTTCAAGTCTCTGAAGAAAGAAATCAAAGAAGATCTCAGAAGATGGAAAGATCTCCCATGCTCATGGATTGGCAGAATCAATAGAGTGAATATGGCTATCTTACTGAAAGCAATCTACAGATTCATTGCAATCTCCATCAAAATTCCAACTCAATTCTTCAACGAATTAGAAATGGAATAGACATTTGATTCTAAAACCATGAAGAAATCCTTTCATCTTCCTGTGTGTTATTTTGGTGTTTTCAAGAAGCATTAACTATCTGCTTTGTTTTTGTTTTTACCCCTTCTCTTTTTCTCTTCCTCCCAGGTCCCTCACACCCTCTACATCCCTTGAGTATTTTGTTTCCCTTTCTAAGCAGGACAGAAGCATTCACTCTTTGGTCTTCCTTTCTCTTGAGCTTCATGTGGTCCATGAGTTGTGTCATGGGTATGCCACAAGCTTTGCCTAATACCCATGTATCAGTGAGTACAAACTGTGTGTGGTCTTTTGTGACTGAATTACCTCACCGGGGATGATATTTTCTAGATCTATCCATTTGCCTGTGATTTTCATGAAGACATTGTTTTTAATATCTGAATAGGATTCCATTTCTATATCCATTCCTCTCTTGGGGGACATTTGGGTTGTTTCCAGCTTCTGACTATTATAAATATATTTTCTATGAATATACTGAAGCATGTATCCTTATTACATGTTGGAGCATCTTCTGTGGATATGCTCAGGAGTGGTATGGCTGGGTCCTCAGGTAGTACCATGGACAATTTTCTGAGGAACCACCAGACTTATTTCCAGAGTGGTTGAATCACCTTGCAATTCCACCAGCAATGGAGAAGTGTTTCTCTTTCTCCACATCCTTGCCAGCATCTGCTGTTACCTGAGGCTTTGATCTTAGACATTCTGACTAGTGTGAGGTGGAATCCAGAGTTGTTTTGATTTGCATTTCCCTGATGACTAGTGATGTTGATGAAAGACTTTAGGTGTCTTTCAGCCATTCATTATTTCTCAGTTGAGAATTCTTTGCTTAGCTCTGTATTCAAATTTTAATAGGGTTATTTGATTCTCTGGAGTCTAACTTCTTGAGTTTGTAGTATATATTAGATATTAGCCCTTTTTGGATGTAGGATTGGTAAAGATCTTTTTCCAATCTGATGGATGCAGTTTTGTCCTATTGACAGGGTCTTTTGCCTGAGAGAAGTTTTGTAATTTTTTGAGGTCCCATTTGTCATTTCTTGATCTTAGAGCATAAGCCATTGGTGTTCAGAAAAATTTCCCCTATGTCCATGTGTTTGAGGCTTTTCCCCACTTTCTGTTCTATTAGATTGAGTGTATCTGGTTTTGGAGATCCTTGATCAACTTGGACTTGAGCTTTGTACATGGAGATAATGATATATCAATTTGCATTCTTCTACATGTTGACCACCAGTTGAACCAGAACCAGTTGTTGAAAATGCTGTCTTTCTTCCAGTGGATGGTTTTTGCTTCTTTGTCAAAGATCAAGTGACCAAGGGAGTGTGGATTCATTTCTGGGTTCTCATTTCTGTTACATTGATCTACCTGTCTATTACTGTATCAATACAATGCAGTTTTTTAAAAATCATTATTGCTTGGTAATATAGCTTGAGGTCAGGGATGGTGATTCTCCCAGATATTTTTTTATTGTTGAGAAAAGTTTTGCTATCCTGGGTTTTGTTATTTGAAGTGAATTTGAAAATTACTCTTTCTAACTCTATGAAGAACTGATTTGGAATTTTGATGGGCATTGCATTGAATCTGTAGATTGCTTTTCCCAAGATGGCCATTTTTATTATATTAACCCTGCCAATCAATGAGCAAGAGAGATCTTTCCATATTCTAAGGTCTTCTTTGATGTCTTTCTTCAGAGACTTGAAGTTCTTGTCATTCAGATCTTTCACTTGTTTGGTTACAATTACACCAAGATATTTTATATTGTTTGTGACTATTGTGGAGTGTGTCATTTCCTTAATTTTTTTCTCAGCCTGTTGATACTTTAGGTAGAGGAAGGGTACTGGTTTGTTTGAGTTAATTTTATATCCAGCCACTTTGCTGAAGTTGTTTATCATATTTAGGAGTTCTCTGGTGCATTTTTTGGGATCACTTACGTATACTCTCATATCACCTGCAAATAGTGATCTTGGGACTTCTCCCTTTCCAATTTGTGTCCTATTTGACCTTCCTTTGTTGTTTAATCACTATAGCTAGAACTTCAGGTACTATATTGAATAGATAGGGAGAGAGCCTTTTCTAGTCCCTGATTTTAGTTGGATTGCTCCAAGTTTCTCTCCATTTAGTTTGATGTTGGCTGCTGGTTTGCTGTATATTTCTTTTTGCCATATTTTGGTATGGGCCTTGTATTCCCAATCTTTACAAGAGTTTTAACAAGAAGGGCTGTTGAATTTTGTCAAAAGGTTTTTCAGCTTCTAATGAAATGATCGTGTGGTTTTTTTTCCTTTGAGTTTGCTTATGTAGTGGATTATGTTGATGGATTTCTGTATACTGAACCATCCGTGCATCCCTGGGATGAATCCTCCTTGATTGTTTTGATGTGTTCTTGGATTTGGTTTGTGAGAATTTATTGAGTACTTTTGCTCAGTGGCATCTTACTACAATACAGGTGAATTCATCATTGTGGGTGGCAGTTTTGCCTAGTGGTAGTATTATCCCAATCCAGGTGTATTCCTCATTGTAGGTCCCCATCATCCTCTTTAAAACATAAAAGCTTACTGTTAAGAATGGTAGAAAATGTAAACATTTTAAGTGCATTATTTCACAGATCCCAGGAAGGCTTGAGTCCCACAATCTATTAAGTACATCTGAGGTAGTGCTTCAGACTTAAACCTGCAAACACATACAGGAAGCTAGATAAACTTAATTCTAGAATAAGTTAATATTCTGTATGAATACTAGTATCATGACAGTTCATATAAATATAATAGTCTTTTATATTTTGAGATAATATTTATACCTTAAGGACAGTTTTAGACAACCAAATGAAAACCAAAACATTATAAGATTAGTGGCAATAGAATATTTCCTTATTTTTATTTTTTTTCCTATCTCATACCAGGTGGTTCTTTTGATATGAGATAGAGATTTTGGATTTTCCTTTAATAATTATGCAGTGGTTTAGAGAGGGAGAGGGGCACAGTCTAACCACAGAGCCAGTTTTAATTTTTAATTGATTTGGGACAACATAAAGCCCATTTGCCACTTATGTCTGTAGAGGGCAGCAATACCATTTGCCCAATTTTCTCTTTTTTCTTGGGGCATTTTCTCTTGATGTTCCATCCTGTTTTTCAGATGTTTCATTTGTGCATAGTTCTCTGGTTTCCTTAGTACAATGTTTTATTCTCCTGGAAAGATAAAACCAAAACCATGTGCCAACACTATGGGGTTAGGGTGGAGGGAGAGATGTGGTTACCTTTTTGGGCAGATTATATCTTTCCTGGGGCTAAATGTTTTTTGGCCACAGAAAAAGTCTTATCTTTCAATTAAGTATATTTTTTAAATCCCTTGAAAATTTGAAACTAAATATACCTTAGTGGATAAATATACCTGCATTCCCCTTTCACTTTATACATATATTTAATGTTGAACTGTATTTATTTTTAGATCACAATGGACATTCACTTTGAATTTCAGCCTGCTTTTTGCAAGCAGCTTTTAAATTTAAACCACTGTAATTTTTATATGGCTGCCTCTGCCTCCCAAGTGTTAGGATCAAAGCATGTGCCTCCCAAGTACTGGAATTAAAGGTGTGGAATTAATGATGAACCATCACCTTGTTCATCATTGTGTGGGACATATTAAAAAATAAACTAGCATTTTCCTGTGCGTGTGCCTGTAACTCTGTCCCAGCAGCCTGGCCAACCATGCACTGGTGGGCAATTGCTGACCTGTTTTTATCTCGTGGAGACTCTGACTGAGAACTCCACAATCTCCCCACCCAGCTAGCTAGGTTCATACTGGTGAATTGTTACCACACCAATACTTCAACCCCTCCATGACCTTTTTGGAGCACCTCAGGCAAGCACATGTGTTGCGGCAGTACCTTTCTCTCGAACCCAGATGTGCCACTGATTGAAGGAAAATGAAATTCAAACTTAGTTCAGAAACAATAATAACTCAATCCCTGGTGCAACATCTAAAACATGCATGCTTTATTAAATCTAAATCCTCTGGTGGCAATTCCTGACAGATCTGCCATGGAAACAGGGAGACACTCATAGCTACATCTTTTCCTCATGCTATCTTATCCAAAAAGGAGCTAACTCTCTCCTGCTTCCTGTCTTCCTCCATCGAACCCAGAAGTTCCTCCTACTTGCCCAGTGATTGGGTCCTTTATTCACTATGGGATTGCTTCACAATAACAGCACCAGGCCTATCCACAACACATAACTCTAGAATTTAGAAACCAACAGACTTATACAGATCTGCCTCTCTCTTCTTAAATTAAAGACATGGGCTACCACATTCCTGCTCATTTATTTTATCTTAACTTTAAATCATTCCTACTCTTATATGTTTGGAAAACAAGGTTAAATTATAGTAATCCTTTGAATTTACTTAAATCATTTTATATCTTTACCTCTGTTTTAAATACTAAACAACATATATATATATATATATATATATATATATATATATATATATATTATTTAAAAAGAAACCTTAAGATCTAATGTCTAGGTTCCTGGATCCCTCCGAGACTAGTCTGCTCAGGTGAGAGTGTGAAGTACGGAACCTAACAGCTTCTGACACAGGCAGAAGCCACACAGCTTCTGAGGCAGACCCTGTTTCAGGCCCAGACATCCGGGCACCTTCCTTGCCAGAGGAGAGGTATCTGCCCTGCCCAGGAGGGCTTTGCCAGAGCACCTGGGGGAGCCATCTTGGTTCCCTGGTCCCTACGAGATTAGTTTGCTCAGGTGAGAGTGTGGACTACAGAAGCTAACAGCTTCTGGGACAGGCTGAAGCAACACAGCTTCTGGAACTGGCCCTGTTTCTGACCTTCATCTTCTGCCAGAAGGCAGGTCTGAATGCCAGATATCTGTGCACCTTCACTGTAAGATCAGAGCTTCCCTGCAGAGAGTGCTCTGACAACTGAAACTCAAGAGAGAGCTAGTCTCCCAGGTCTGCTGATAGAGGCTAGCAGAATCACTGGAGGAACAAGCTCCAACCAGAGACAACTAGAACACCTAAATCCAGAGATTACCAGATGGCGAAAGGCAAAATTAAGAATCTTACTAACAGAAACCAAGACCACTCACCATCATAAGAACCCAGCACTCCCACCTCAGCCAGTCCTTGGCACCCCAACACCCCCAAAAAGCTAGACCCAGATTTAAAAGCATATCTCATGATGATGGTAGAGGACATCAAGAAGGACTTTAATAATTCACTTAAAGAAATACAGGAGAACACTGCTAAAGAGTTACAAGTCCTTAAAAAATAAAAAAGGAAAACATTCAAACAGGTGATGGAAATGAACAAAACCATACTAGACCTAAAAAGGGAAGTAGACACAATAAAGAAAACCCAAAGTGAGGCAATGTTGGAGATGGAAACCCTAGGAAAGAAATCTGGAACCATAGAAGCGAGCATCAGCAACAGAATACAAGAGATGGAAGAGAGAATCTCAGGTGCAGAAGATTCCATAGAAAACATCAGCATAACAATCAAAGAAAATTCAAAATGCAAAAAAGATCCTAACTCAAAACTTCCAGGAAATCCAGGACACAATGAGAAGACCAAACCTACGGATAATGGGAGTGGATGAGAATGAAGATTTTTCAACTTAAAGGGCCAGCAAATATCTTCAACAAAATTATAGAAGAAAATTTCCCAAAACTAAAGAAAGAGATGTCCGTGAACATACAAGATGCATACGGAACTCCAAATAGACTGGACCAGAAAAGAAATTCCTCCTGACACATAATAATCAGAACCACAAATGCACTAAATAGAGATAGAATATTAAAGGCAGTAAGGGAAAAATGTCAAGTAACATATAAAGGCAGGCCTATCAGAATTACACCAGACTTTTCACCAGAGACTATGAAAGCAAGAAGATCCTGGACAGATGTTATACAGACACTAAGAGAACACAAATGCCAGCCCAGGCTACTATGCCCAGCCAAATTTTCAATTACTATAGATGGAGAAACCAAAGTATTCTATAACAAAACCAAATTCACACATTATCTTTCCACGAATCCAGCCCTTCAAAGGAAAATAACAGAAAAATACAAATGCAAGGATAGAAAGCACACCCTAGAAAAATCAAGAAAGTAACCCTTCAACAAATCGAAAAGAAGACAGCCACAAGAACTGAATACCAACTTTAATAACAAAAATATTAGGAAGCAACAATTACTTTTCATTAATATCTCTTAATATAAATGGACTCAATTCTCCAATAAAAAGACATAGACTAAGAGACTGGCTACACAAACAGGAACCAGCATTTTGCTACTTACAGGAAACCCAAATCAGGGAAAAAGACAGACACTAACTCAGAATGAAAGGCTGGAAAACAATTTTCCAAGCAAATGATCTGAAGAAACAAATTAGAGTAGTCATTCTAATATCTAGTAAAATTGACTTCCAACCCAAAGATATCAAAAAAGACAAGTAGGGGCACTTCATACTCATCAAAGGTAAAATCTTCCAAGAGGAACTCTCAATTCTGAATATCTAGGCTCCAAATGCAAGGGCAGCCACATTCATTAAGGAAACTTTAGTAAAGCTCAAAATCACATTGCACCTCACAGAATAATAGTGGGAGACTTAAACACACCACTTTCATCAATGGACAGATCTTAGAAAGAGAAACCAAACAGGGACACAGTGAAACTAACAGAAGTTATGATACAAATGGATTTAACAGATATCTACAGGCCATTTTATCTTAAAACAAAAGGATATACCTTCTTCTCAGCACCTCATGGTACCTTCTCCAAAATTGACCATATAATGGGTCACAAAACAGGCCTCAACAGATACAAAAATACTGAAATTGTCCCATGCATGCTATCAGATCACCATGGACTAAGGCTGATCTTCAATAACAATATAAATAATAGAAAGCCAACATTTGCATGGAAACTGAACAACACTCTTCTCAATGATACCTTGGTCAAGGAAGGAATAAAGAAAAAAAATTAAAGACTTTTTAGAGTTTAATGAAAATGAAGCCACAGCATACCCAAACTTATGGGACACCATGAAAGCATTTCTAAGAGGGAAGCTCATAGCTCTGAGTGCCTCCAAAAAGAAACTAGAGAGAGCACACACTAGCAGCTTGACAACACACCTAAAAGCTATAGAACAAAAGGAAGCAAATTCACCCAAGAGGAGTAGAGGGCAGGAAATAATCAAACTCAGGGGTGAAATCAACCAAGTGGAAACAAGAAGTATTCAAAGAACCAACCAAATGAGGAGCTGGTTCTTTGAGAAAATCAACAAGATAGATAAACCCTTAGCCAGACTCATTAGAGGACACAGTGACTGCATCCTAATTAACAAAATCATAAATGAAAAAGGAGACATAACAACAGATCCTGGAGAAATTGAAAACACCACCAGATCCGTCTACAAAAGGCTATACTCAACAAAACTGGAAAACCTGGATGAAATGGACAAATTTCTAGACAGATACCTGGCAACAAAGTTAAATCAGGAGCAGGTTAATGATCTAAACAGTCCTATATCCCCTAAAGAAATAGAAGCAGTCACTAATAGTGTGCCAACCAAAAAAAAAAAAAAGCCAAGGACCAGATGGGTTTAGTGCAGAGTTCTATCACACCTTCAAAGAAGATCTAATTCTAGTTAGCCAAAAACTATTCCACAAAATAGAAGCAAAAGGTGCTCTACTGAATTCATTCTATGAAGCCACAATTGCTCTGATATCTAAACCACAGAAAGACCCAACATAGAGAACTTCAGACCAATTTCCCTTATGAATATCGATGCAAAAATACTCAATAAAATTCTCAATAACCGAATCCAAGAACACATCAAAACAATCATCCATCCTGACCAGGTAGGTTTCATCCCAGGGATGCAAGGATGGTTCACTATATGGAAATCCATCAATGTAATCCAGTATATAAACAAACTCAAATTCAAAAACCACATGATCATCTGGTTAGATGCTGAGAAAGCATTTGACAAAATCCAACACCCATTCATGACAACAGTCTTGGTAAAACCAGGAATTTGTGGCCCATACCAAACATGATATAAGCAATCTACAGCAAATCAGTAGCCAACATCAAAGTCAATGGTGAGAACCTGGAAGCAATCCCACTAAAATCAGGGACTAGACAAGGCTGCCCACTTTCTCCCTACCTAACATTGTACTTGAAGTCCTAGCCATAGCAATTCAACAACAAAAGGAGATCAAGGGGATACAAATTGGAAAGGAAGAAGTCAAAATATCACTATTTGCAGATGATATGATAGTATATATAAGTGACCCTAAAAATTCCTCCAGAGAACTCCTAAACCTGATAAATAGCTCCAGTGAAGTAGTTGGATATAAAATTAACTCAAACTAGTCAATGGCCTTTCTTGACACAAAGGATAAACAGGCTGAGAAAGAAATTAGGGAAACAACACCCTTCACAATAGTCAAAAATAATATAAAGTACCTTGGTGTGACTCTAACTAAGGAAGTGAAAGGTCTCTATGATAAGAACTTCAAGTCTATGAAGAAGGAAATTAAAGAAGATCTCAGAAGATGGAAAAATCTCCCATGCTCATGGATTGGCAGGATCAATATAGTAAATATGCCTATCTTGCCAAAAGCAATCTACAGATTCAATGCAATTCCCATCAAAATTCCAAATCAATTCTTCAACGAATTAGAAAGGGCAATCTGCAAATTCATCTCGAATAACAAATAACCCAGGATAGCAAAAACTCTTCTCAAGGATAAAAAAACTTCTGATGGAATCACCATGCCTGACCTAAGCTGTACTACAGAGTAATTGTGATAAAAACTGCATGGTACTGGTATAGATACAGACAACTAGACCCATGGAATAAAATTGAAGACCCAGAAATGAACACACACACCTATGGACACTTGATCTTTGACAAGGGAGCTAAAACCCTCCAGTGGAAAAGAGACAGCATATTCAACAAATGGTGTGGGCACAGCTGGTGGTTATCATGTAGAAGAATGGGAATTGATCCATTCCTATCTCCTTGTACTCAGGACAAATCTAAGTGGATTAAGGAACCCCACATAAAACCAGAGACACTGAAACTTATAGAGGAGAAGGTGGGGAAAAGCCTTGAAGACATGGGCACAGGGGAAAAATTCCTGAATAGAACAGCAATGGCTTGTGCTGTTAGATCGAGAATTGACAAATGGGACCTCATGAAACTGCAAAGCTTCTGCAAGGCTAAAGACACCATCAATAAGACAAAAAGACCACCAACAGATTGGGAAAGGATCTTTACCTATCCTAAATCAGATCGTGGACTTATATCCAATATATATAAAGTACTCAAGAAGGTGGACTCCAGAAAAATCAAATAACCCCATTAAAAAATGGAGCTCAGAACTGAACAAAGAATTCTCACCTGAGGAATACCGAATGGCAGAGAAGCACCTGAAAAAAGGTTCAACATCCTTAATCATCAGGGAAATGCAAATCAAAACAACCCTGAGATTCCACCTCACACCAGTCAGAATGGCTTAGATCAAATTTTCAGGTGACAGCAGATGCTGGTGAGGATGTGGAGAAAGAGGAACTCTCCTCCATTGTTGGTGGGATTGCAAGCTTGTACAACCACTCTGGAAATCAGTCTGGTGGTTCCTTAGAAAATTGGACATATTAGTACCGGAGGATCCAGCAATACCTCTCCTGAGCATATATCCAGAAGATGTCCCAACCGGTAAGAAGGTCACATGCTCCACTATGTTCATAGCAGCCTCATTTATAATAGCCAGAAGCTGGAAAGAACCCAGATGCCTCTCAACAGAGGAATAGATACAGAAAATGTGGTACATTTACACAATGGAGTACTACTCAGCTATTAAAAAGAATGAATTTATGAAATTCCTAGACACTGAAACTTATAGAGGAGAAAGTTTGGAAAAGCCTCGAAGATATGGGCATAGGGGAAAAATTTCTGAATAGAGCAGCAATCGCTTATGCTTTAAGGTTGAGAATTGACAAATGGGACCTCATAAAATTGCAAAACTTCTGCAAGGCAAAAGACATTGTCAATAAGACAAAAAGGTCACCAACTGATTGGAAAAGGATCTTTACCTATCCCAAATCAGATATGGGACTAATATCCAATATATATATATATATAGAACTCAAGAAGGTGTACTCCAGAAAAGCAAATAACCCCATTAAAAATGGGGCTCAGATCTAAACAAAGAATTCTCACCTGATGTCCCGAGTCAAATAACTAGGTTTCGGAGATAGCCACCAACATGACCGCTGTAGGAGCCAATAGTGACAAAGTTTACCTTGAACATGACTCACTGGCCAGTCTAAGCCTACTTCTTCACTGGCATGAGTTTTAGAACTTTATCTTTAGGGATGATCCCAAGAAAAAGCCAACAATTCTGATTCTGTAATGAGCAGGGAAATCAGGAAGTTCTCTTCCAGTAACTATATCGTCATGTCCTTACCCAGGCAGCCATCATCATTATCTGACATTTGGTGTTTTTCCAAAAAAGGAGTATGTTCTTAAAACTACTTTGAGATTCCATCTCATTTGGGACAGAAAGTCTATTATAAAGAAAAGAAATGACAACAAATACTTTTGAGGATGCAGAGTAGAAGAGTTTGCCAACTTTTTGTGGGGGTTATCAATTAGTATAGACACTATGTAATTCATTGTAGAAGTGTCTCAAAAGTTAAAAAAAAGCATATGACCCAGATGTACCATGACTGGATATATATCTGAAGGACTATAAATTCTTTTAAAGGCAAACTTGAATATTTATGTTCATTGCTGGTCTGTGAAAAATAGCTAGGAGATAGAATCAACCTAGATGTCTACAAACTGTTGAATTAATGATGACATAATAGATATATGTGATGGAATTTTGCTCAGTTTCAAGGAAAACTTGAAATTATGAAATTTGCAAGAAAATGGATAGAAGTAAAAAAATATTATACTAAGTGATATAACCATGGCTCAGAAAGACAAATGTCACATTTTCTTTCATATATCAACCATAGTCTGGAACTTTTATATATGTGTGTTTAATTTGGTGATTTGTAGAACTAGGGAAATGAGAAAGGACAATGAGAGTGGGCATGGAAGAGGTCTAAAGGAGTGAGAAGTAGTAGGAGACACATGAAAGTTGAAGTGATTTATCTCTACTTTCTGGTTGTTAACAGTTTAAGTAAGTTTGACGTGAGGGACAGAAGAGAGGAGGAATAGGGTGTGTTAGCCAAAATAAATATGGATGAATATCTATTACAGAAACACAATACTTTTGTAAGTCAACTTAAATGTATAATTTTTGAAGGAATATGGTTAACATTTACAATTTCTGATCATGTCAAAACAATATTTCAGAATAAATAAAAGAACAGACATTTCTATTGTTAAACTCACTAATGTTCTTCTAGTCAAGTAAACAAGACAAGAGATTATATTTTTGTGAAAATAAAATATTAAGAACAAATGGATGAAGAAATAGAGAAAACAAGAACATTTTTGTAGGAACTGTGTTCACAGTTGCCAAAATCTAGAAATAGCCCAATGCTCATGAGCAATAGTAAGAATAAATGCATAATAATAGATCAAAATAATAGAATAATTTAGAACACATAAATGTATTCATTGGGGCTGCAGAACATTTGCTGTTCTTGGGTTTGTTTTTTGTTTTGTTTTGTTTTGTTTGTTTTGTTTTGTTTTTTGAGACAGGGTTTCTCTGTATAGTCCTGGCTGTCCTGTAACTCACTTTGTAGACCAAGCTGGCCTCGAACTCAGAAATCCACCTGCCTCTGCCTCCCGAGTGTTGGGATTAAAGGCATGCACCACCATGCTCGGCTGACATTTGCTGTTCTTAAAGATAACTCTAATTTAGTTTCCAGAACATACATCAAATGGTGTAGTTGTTTGAGTAAAAATAGACCTTATAGGTTCACATGGAGTGGCACTATGAGGAAATGTGGACCCGTTGGAGTAGATGTGACTTGTTGGGGAAAATTTGTCACTGTGGATGGGCTATGTGATTTCAGATGTGGAATGGCTTATCCTCCTTCTGGCTGCCTTCGGATCCAGATGTAAACATCTCAGCAACCTCTCCAGTATCATATCTGCTTACATGCCTCCTTGCTTCCCACCATGATGACAATAGACCTGTATACCATCACAAATTATATGTCTGCCTTTGTAATAGTTTCTGTGGTTATGGTGTCTCTTCAAAACAATAGAAAACAGCTAACTCAGACAATGGCTTATTCCAGCTCCAAAGGATCTGTCACTTTCTTCTGGCTTCTGTGGACACCTGCACATATATGATATACAAACACATAAATACACAGATATACACTAAATAATAATAAAAATAAATCTAAAGACTAAACTGGCTGAGGATGTAACTCTGGTAAAATATTTGCCTAGTATGTAAAAATATCTAAAGTCCATTTTCAGGAAAATGATAAAGATTACAAAGAAGAAAAGTACTGATTGATGCAATCATATAAATGAATTTCTCAGATATGAAAGCCAAAATGATATGACCACATTTAGTTGAAATTCAAGAGCAAACATATATACCCTGGTTTATAAATTCTGATTTGTAGAAATAAACTATATTGGAGAATACAACTTTTCTGCTTTAAAAACCCAACAATCTCTGTCTTCTACTGGTAGTCCCTATACCGAAATAAACTATCTAGCTGTTCTACCTAAGGAATTCACTTTCATATAACAGTAAGACTTGATAACCTATGTATATTGTGGTGTGTTCACAACAGTCAAGTTATGGAAAGACCTTGGGTTTCAACAGGTGGATGCATTGGAATAAATGAAAAAGAAACATTTCTTTGCAAGAAATGGGGATTATTTCAGAAAAAAATGCAAGCAGTAAAATGCATAATTGTGGAGTCAAGTCTAAAACTATACATTCATAATAAAATGCCTATACCCAAGTCTGAAGAGTCTTTGCAGAAGAGGGACTAGTATTACAAGGGCCCTTATTATAAAGGTCAAAGGAATAGATTTTTCAGTGAGATTTTGTCTCATATGACCCTGAAAAGAAACACTTATTAAAGTCTCACTGACAATGACTACTTAAGCATGATCTGAACAAGAACAATGGACTGGGAAAAGTCAAGGAGGCCTCAAACCTGCACAAAGAACTGTTGGCAACTAAAGAATGTTTAGAGCAGAAGAAATAGTCTTCCCTAAGAAGGCCATGCCCATTGATTATCCAGTACCAAACGGTCAGCCCTAAAAACATATGAATGATTAAGGTCATACTTAGGAGATGTATGTATGCATGTAACTATAATCAATGAGAAAGAAGTCATGAATTTCAAAGAGGAACAGGGGGAGTATATTAGAAGGTTTAGATAGAGGAAAGAGAAGGGAGAAATAAGGTAATTGTAATATAATCACAAAAAAACAAAAGGAATTGAAACTGTCAAAAAACAAGAAAATTTTAGTTTAAAAGGATATACACATATACAGTATTAGTCATAAATTAGAACATCATCATATCACTTGCAAATTAATGAAAATTAAAAATTAAGTGAAAAATGCCAGACTGAAAGGCAAACAGATCCTTTTTTCTCTCATTTGCAGACAGAAGTTGGGCAGGGGAGGGGGAAAGGAAATTTGAAAGTTCAAGTATGAAAGTTTCAGTGTGAATATTTAAAAACACACAAGAACCAGCATGAAGTGTAGATAAGGGACTGATGAGGGCAATGGAGTGGGTAAGCGTGACCAAAACATATGAAATCCATTCATTAAATGTCATAATGAAGTCCAGTGTTTGGTATAATATATCTACATGAAAATGAAGAAGAGGAAGAGAAGATCAATGAGGAAGAGACATGTGTGATTAATCTACAATGAATATTTTATATGTAAAATTGTAGACTACAGGGTATTTATGTGGTAAATCATTTTCAAGAAGCTTTAATACATCTAACTATGTCATAAACTTTGCTTTAAAATTATGTAACTTCTCTTCACTCTCAAAAGTAAATATGTCACTTTGTCATTTGTAATTATTTATTAAATAGTCAATATTATTATAGATTTACATGTGATAGCTGATATAACTAATGATGTGGCTGATGCACTGACAATTTCAAGAGGCTACAGAGTTTTAATAAAGATAATTAAAACACAATTTATGTTATGGATGTTGAAGGTTATTTTTTATTTATCTGGGATATTAAATATGTTTCCTAGAACATAAGTATGTGAATGTAGCAGGTTAAGAAAATAAACTATTAGAAGGCAAATACCTCTAGTTCACCAAGTCCAGGGAACCTTTACTTATTCACAGCCCATTTCTGTACAGATTCGAAAACACAAATACAGCTGCTATGACCCTAAAATTAGTGAGATTGAAGTTTCTATAAAAGTCATTCAATAATAAACCCCAGATATGAATAAACTTGATAACTTTTTATCAGATTTTAAAAGTAGAACAGGGTGGGGGGAGGGTATAGGGGACTTTTCGGAATAACATTTGAAATGTAAATGAAGAAAATATCTAATAAAAATTTGTAAAAAAAAAAAAAAAAAAAACAAAAAGTAGAAACCAACTCCAATGCTCCTCACAGTGTTCAATGTGATAGGAAAGGAATGAACCTTTCTAATATTCTATAACAAACATTTAATAAAAAAAATAGTTTGAACATAGATACCCTGAACAGGGAAACAGTGATTTCTCCCAAGATGCAGATTATTAAATGAAAATCTTTGCATCAGGAATTTGATTCTTGTTGGTTTGAAAATATATGGCCCCCATAGATTCATGTGTTTAAATATTTGGCTCATAGGGAATGGCACTATTAGGAGGTGTGGCCTCGTTGCAGGTAGTGTATCACTGTGTGGGTGGACTGTATCTGAAATGAACTACAGTTCAGAAATGGAGAGCACACTTGATTTGGATCTTGAGGCAAGAAGATAGCATGCCTTTGATAAAAATCTTGAGGCTGGAAGACACAGGATTTTGACCTGAATCTTGAGATAGGATAACACATACTTTAGATTCAGATTGAAGCAAACCTTTAATCCACATCTTGAGGCACAGTGGCATTGCTTATGAAGTTTTATAATAAAAAGAATTAAAGAAAAACTTATGTCCAGGTGTGGTGATACATGCTTTTATTCTCAGTGGAGAGAGCCTTTAATCCTCGTGATCAGAAGACAGAGGTGTGTAGTTCTCTAAATGCCAGTTTTATCTATAGATTAAAGTTTTAATACATCTAAAATTCCATGACAGCCACACTTAGGCAGTGAAGTAAACCACTGAAGAAAGAAAGCTAGTGGAATTGTAACTGAATAAGGGGTCCAAGTTCTAGAACCAGCAAGCAGCAGAACTTAAAATTTTTTACCAAGTGGTTCTGGTTTTAGAATCAAGGATAGAATTCTCCTTCATGACTAAGAAAAGCAAGTGAGACCAGGCATGTGGCAGGGCTGTTCCCACATGGATGACCAGAGACACCATTGTATGAAGCTGTGAAGATGGTACCTGGATTCCCTTGGAGACTCTAAGAGGCTAAATGTGCCAAAGCTGTGGGATCCCTGCCAAGAAAAGTTTATTAACAGGGAGTGGAAGCAGCCTGAGAGAAAGAAATATGTTGTAGCCAACAAAGCTGAAATGAGTTGGAGATCTGAAAAGATGCACAATCTGGAATTTGATCAGATGGTTTTCTATCTCGCTTTGGTCTAGTATTTCTTTACTGTGCTCCCTTCCCTACGTTTTGGAATGGTAATTCTTGTGCCATGATATGTTGGAAATATGTGAGTTGCCATTTGACTTTATACAGGATTATAGTTAAGAGATTGCATGAGTATCAGAAGAGACTTTGGAATTTTAAATGTTTTTGAGTCTTAAGTGGACTTTTGAAATCGGGTTAAATGCATTTTGCATTATGTTAGGGCTATAAATCTACAGGGGGCAGGGAATGAAATGTGGTGGTTTGAATAGGGATTGCCCTCATAGATCATGTGTTTTAATGTTTCATCCATAGGGAATGGTACGTTTAGGTATGTGGCTTTGCTGGAGTGGATATGGCCTTGTTGGAGGAAGTGTGTCACTATGTATGTGTGTGTCTATGGGGGGAAGTTTGAGGTCTTCTATGTTTAAGCTCCACCCAGTGTGGAATTCCAGTTTCCTCCTGGCTGCCTTTGGATCAAGATATAGAATTCTCCTCTCCTTCAGTACCATGTCAGTACACCTATACACTACTATATTTCCTGTCATGATGATAGTGGACTAAATCTCTAAAACTGTAAGCCAGCCCAACTTACATGTTTGCATTTTTAAGAGTTGCCTTGTTCATGGTGTTTCTTTATAGCAATAAAATTGCAATGAAGACAGATTCCTCCCCATCAGTTTTTGGTCAAGAGTTCTATAGCACCTTCCCAAACAACATAGACTACTCTCATTGCTCTTGGGTATCTACTGTTACTAGATACTAAAACCACATTGCTGACAATTCCACTCACTGCTTGCAGAACACAGAGAAGTAAGTCTGAAACTGACCTTTAAATATTTTTCTGCTGGCTAGCTTTCATGGCTCTGATAGGTGTGGCAAATGCTTCAGTGAGAGAAAGGTCACTAAGAGTATTACCAAGTAGCAAACCCCATTTGCTATGATATCAACCTGCCCGACAAAATTTATCCACTGCTGCAATAGTAGCATGCACATTGTTATGATTATAACTACTTCTATATCAAATTTGCACCAGGGAATTATTGCCTGGATTGTAAAACTAGTCAAACCTCCATGGGTTACAGTTCATAGGCCTGAGTAGGGGAAATTTACTCCTGTTGTCTTGGTAAATAGACAGTTTGTCAGTGTCTTCTAAACATAAATATTTAGATTAGACCTACCCTCAACCTTCTCTCTGCAGTGGCTAGCAGTTAATTCAGGTACTCATAACTAGTGTTAGACATAAATGACAGTTGTGTGCCCAAACCAAAATAAAACTCCTATATCCATCCTTCAGCAACCCCAATGATCTGAGAACATTATGAAAGAGCAGGCAGAAGAAATTTGTGAAATGCTGTCTTCTGGACACTACACAACATCACTATTGTACCTATGACCTCATTGCAGTTATGAGTACATGTACAACTTCTTCACAAGACCCGTCAACATTCCACTAGACAACAGAAATTGGATTCAATAGTTGAATAGATGAGAAGACATGAACAAAGAATGAGAATATGTTGTGTGTCCATGGAGGAATAGAGAAGAGGATTTGAATGTTAAAAATTAACATATATTGTTTACATGTATGCCATTATTAAATAATAATACATAGTTTTAAATTTTTTGTGATCTTGTGAACCCATGTGGATATTGAAGGAGAGCGGAGATGAAACACAAAGCAATGGTCAGTAGTAATCTGTAATCGTAATCATGTTTTTAGTTGGTTTTTTTTTCCTAGATTTTCTTTTCCTGCCCCTTACTTTAAGGGGATGGATGGCTTTGATTTTGATAGGAATATCTAAAAGATAAGATAGGATAAGAATAATACAAGAGGATATCTTGTATTACTGTTTTTTTTCTTTTTCTGAACATCTGTCTTCTATGAGCTCATTTTTTTTTTTTTAAGTAAGAAAAAGAAGTGGCTACTGCTATTTGCTGGATGGGGTGAGCCTTCATCAGATCAGGAACCTTAAAAACTTGACCTTTAACTTTAACTACACAGTTTGTATTCTAAAAGCCAAAATTTTGCCTTTAATGTATATGCATGGAGCATGTCTTCCATCTCCAGAATTTAGTCTATTTAAGGAGTATTTTCATCATGGTGGGGTGCTTTCTCTTTGGCAGTTTAAATTCTTTCTGCTAAAGAGAGAGTATAGTTTGTATTTTTTTACATTGAGACAGATGTGTATAGTAGGATGATTGTTGCTGTGTATGTTTAGAAAAAAAGTGCTTTTAAACTTACAATGTATTAAGAGGCAGTACAATAAAATTCATGTTACTAGATGTTGTTGTATTCTGGGATGAGTGATCTTCTTTCTCTGGGCTTTAGTTTTCTTATCTCTGAATGGAAGACAGTGAAGCCTTACTGATGTTGTCAGAATGGGAACCTAAGGATAGGTTCATACTTCTCAGTGTGCTCTGTAGGGTGTGACTCCTGTTGTTGTCATAGTCTCTCACCCACTTTCTCCCTGAGATTTTGTGTGATTTGAGGTGTGGGTAGAGAAAGCTGGTGATTAAACTTTCAAGGAACTGAAATGTAGTCTTTCTTTTTTTTCTTATTTTATTTATTTTTTCATTAGATATTTTCTTTATATACATTTCAAATGCTATCCCGAAAGTTCCCTATACACTCCCTCTGCACTCCTCCCCTCCCTACCCACTCCCACTTCTTGGCCCTGGCATTCCCCTGTACTGGGGCATATAAAGTTTGCAATACCAAGGGGCCTTTCACCCAATGATAGCCGACTAGGCCATCTTCTGCTACATATGCAGCAAGAGATATGAGCTCTTGATGTACTGTTTACTTTATATTGTTGTTCCACCTATAGGGTTACAGACCCCTTCAGCTCCTTGGGTGCTTTCTCTAGCTTCTCTATTGGGGGCCCTGTATTCCATCTTATAGATGACTGTGAGCATCCACTTCTGTATTTGCCAGGCACTGGCATAGCCTCACATGAGACAGCTATATCAGGGTCCTTTCAGAGAAATCTTGCTGGCATATGCAATAGTGTCTAGGTTTGGTGGCTGATTATGGGATGGATCCCCAGGTGGGGTAGTCTCTGGATAGTCCGTCCTTTTTTCTTAGCTCCAAAAATGTAGTCTTTCTTAAAACAAACAAACAAACAAACAAACAAACAAACAAACAAAAAACTGGGGAGATTCCTAGACTTTCCTGTTTTTAGAAGAAAGATTTGGAAGGTGGTAAAATTAAGAAAATGTTACAAGAAAATATGCTGGAAAAATTCCTCTATGTCACTACTGGAGAGAAATGTGGCTGGTTACATGATTAATTTCCTCAGTCAAGGTTTGGGAAGATTTTAGTTGGAATCTGAAAGAATCATTGCTACATCTGGCAAGAGAGGAAATCTGAGTGATAATCAATTACTATCTGGAATTTGAACATCTTTGGGAATTTCAATGCTATAGTCACCTTGGACTGCATGAAAAATATCATAGAAGGCTAGCTCATAAAAAAAAAAAGACACTGTTCTTACATTTCTGGAGTACAGAAGTCTAAGATGAAGTGCCAGTCTGATGGATTCTTGTAAGTCCACCAAGTGTTGTTTCCTCACATAAGGGAAAGAGAAAGCAACTCTACAAGCCCACTTTCATAAAAGCACAGTTGTCGCTTCTGTCTCCAACCAGCAGAAAAGAGTAATGATACAGCGTTCTTCTCAAAGCAGTTTATTCAGGAACATTTCTACCTGCATGCAGGAAAAAATCTCTTCTTTTTTCTCTCTCTCCGCCCCCAATCACAATTCCTTATATAACCCTCCTACCACGCCCCATCAGCCCAGTCCATGTAACTGCAGTTCATTGGCCAGAATCACCACTCATTATATGGTCCGATCTTGCATCATGGTGCACCTGCAAAGTTCTCACAATGGACGCGGCTTATTTTCAGGTGTATGAGGAAGTCAGGTGTAAGTCATAAGACTTGGCTGCAGTCCCGGGTGCCATCTTGGGACTGCTGCCACACCTGCTCCTCACATCTCGCCCTTCTTTACTCATTGGCAGAGAGAATGCCTGTCTTAGGTTGCCCCCTGTGGCAATGCCCCTTACCCGTCATCGGGAGACAAACAGTGTTGGTTTGATCCCTGTCTTAGGTTGGTGACATGCACAGGGAGTCTTACCCGTCATTGACTACTTCTCTAGCATGCCAAGCCACACTTGAGGAGATTATCCTGTGTCCACTGCTGCAAAAGCCTATATCATCAAGGCTTGGGCTCTGCGCTGATGACTCTACATGCAGCAGATGCACCAGAAGGCCAGGATGCCAATGAGAATTGGGCACATGGCAAGTCCACCAATGCCAGCCCACTCATTCAGGTGGGAGACTGCTGTGGTGATCCAGCTGGCTAATCCTTCAGCCATGGACATGTCGACGCAAGTGGAATTAATATGGACAATGGACTGTCTCAATAAGGAATATGGCTATAGCCGTGTCTGCGGTGGCAGAGTGACAATGGCCACAATAATGCCAAAATCCCTTTTATGGCTGAACAAAGTCATAGCAGAAGGAGCCTGAATAGGCCAGGGTACAAAATAAGGCATCCTAGTAACAACAGCTAAATGATGCAAAGATGCATTCGAACACATGCTATAATAACAAATATCACTACTACAATTAACAACATTATTCTCATAACTACCATTATAAACTATAAACACAAAAGGAGGCCACATACAAACAAATGTAGCCTGAAAAGAAACATTCCTCCCTCCAGCACATTGAAATACAGAAGACTCAAACGCACTAGAACCATTTCAATAAAAACTTGCATTGCCCCAGGCCCCTCCCGCAACCATGCTTAAGGGGGAAAGATCAGTGCAACTACCATTCACCCCATATAACAACCATACATTAAAAGGATTACTAGCTCCTACTTGAGCTGGATTTTGATATGTCCAATTATACCCTGAAAAGGAACTATTATGGACTGTACCTATATAAGGGGAAAAGGAAAAATAATTCTTCACTGCCCAAGCTACTTTTCTAGATTGACAGCCGGTCCAAGGTGGAAGGCAATCAAGAACACACCCACAAAAGGGGGCCCATCTAGGTTGGGAGGGTATAGTGCCATTGCCCTTGGATATACTGGCAGGCCACACCTCTCGAATCCAGGTAGTATTAGCTTTAGTAGAACTCTTAACTGACATATCCAACCATGCTGCGGTCTGATTATACAGCTGAACACAATCACTCATCTGTGAAATATTTTGAATCATCTGAAAACACAACAATCCCTTTAGCTGAAGCTGAATAGATTCCTGCACTGGAGCTATCTATCCATCCCATGGTAAAAAAGGCAATTGTAGCAAAGCATTAAATGTAAAGAATCAAGGAAACACTTGCGCTGAATGCTTCAATGGCATGGGTTTTGGGAGCACAGACATAATTCCCCAACGTAGCTCATTAGTTCTCACTAGCAGGAGTATTCCCAGCCACAGGAATATCCATGTCCTCATCATTCTGCTTGTTTTGAATTGCTCTGGTCAGTCATTCTGGGACCCACAGCAGTTGTCGGTGATCCTGGGGAAACACACAAACAGACCCTCTCACCCAAACCAACACTGGGTCAGGGCCCTTCCAACAAACAGTCAAGACATCCTTCCACATGACCATGCCTTTGGAGAAATATCAGGATTAACGTGTCACTCAGCTGCAACATGCTTTTGTTTATCTTCATTCAAAAAATTCAAAGTAAATAAGGCAATGGCTAATCTCTCTCTTGGTGTGGACCCAGCAGGGGCAATTCCCCCCTTTTGTTTAATTAAACATTCTTTTAAAGTACAATGGGCTCTTTCAATAATGCCTTGGCCCTGAGAGTTGTATGGCAACCCATGGACCAGAAGGACGCCCATCATCTTGCAAAAGGAAACAAAAGACGCTGAAGTATAGGCTGATCCATTATCAGTCTTTAGTTCTTTAGGCTGTCCCCAGGCACCCCAAGCCTCAAAACAATGTGCAATAACCTGGCGTGCCTTCTCGCCTGTCTGTAAGGAGGCAAAAATAATGCCAGAGGCTGTATCTATGGAAGCATGAATATATTTTAACTTTCCAAACTCAAGAAAATGGGTAACATTCATTTGCCACAAATGTAGGGAGTGCAATCCCCGGGGGTTAACCCCCACACTGACTTGAGGCAGTAAAGGGGCACAGGTTTTGCATGCCTTCACGATCTCTCTTGCCTCTGCTCAAGAAATTTTAAATCGTGATGACAAAGTCTTTGAATTAACATGAAATTGTGCATGAAAATCACATGCCAAATCAATAGATAAGACCATTAAAAAGGCCATGCATTTTCTGGAAGCTTCATCAACTATATCATTCCCTTCTGCAAGGGGTCCTGGAAATCCAGTATGAGCACGAATATGTTGAATAAAAAAGGGTGTATGCCGATTCAAAATAATTCTTTGCAACTTAATAACTAATTCTCCAATGATAGATCTCAAATTTATTTTGCCTACTATCTCCAAACGCTGCAGCATATTTACAACATACTGGCTGTCAGAAATCAAATTAAAGGGACCTGGAATTAATTCAAATACTTTCATCACAATTTGCAATTCAATGACTTGTGAAGATGCAGGGGGAAACGGAATGGTAACTGGGGATGATCCTGTTATTAAATAGGCTCCTTGTACTGTTTCAGAACCATCTGTAAAAACAAGAGGAGCATCTGGCAATGAATCTCTAGCAGTAATACAAGGAAAGAAAACTGGATGTACTTTAACCAACTGTAACATTGGATCATTGGGGTAATGATTATGTATAAGGCCTTGAAAACTACACCTCAAAATAGCCCAATTATCCTCCATGGCTGTTAACACTTCAATTTGCTTAGCATTATACAGTACTATTAGACTTTCAGGTGCAACTCCAAAAAACTGCATGCTTTGCTGTATACCAATCAGAGCCAACTGAGCTACTGAGGCAGGATAATAAACAAGTGTCTTGGCTGGGGAGATTTTTGGGTGTATCCATAAATGGGAGCTCCCTGCCATAAAACCCCAGTGGGTTGCAACTCTGTTTGCAGTACGCACAAGATAAACTGTTTGGACTCATGTCAGTGTTTCAAGGCAACACTCTGAATACTCTGTTCTACTAACAACAAAGCCTTCCTGGCAGCATCAGTAAGATATCTGGGAGAATTTAAATCTGTATTGCCTGGTAAGATATCATATAATGGCTGTAATTGTTTATTGGTCAAAGAGAGATAGGGTCGGACCCATTGAATATCTCCCAATAACTTTTGAAATTCATTCAGGTTGTATAATCCATCTGTGCGAAACTGAATCTTTTGAGGGGGCACATATTTTGCTGTAATTTTTGTTCCTAAATAATTCACTACAACATCCTTTTGCACCTTTTCTGGGGCCACTACTAAATTCTGTTCCTTCAACTGTGTTACCACAAAGCTATAAGCTTCATCAAGCAAGGCATTCCTGGGAGCGGCAAGAAGTATATCATCCATATAGTGATAACACTTCACGTTTGGAAATCGCTCTCAAACTCCTTTCAGAGCTGCATCAACATAGAGTTGACACATAGTGGAACTGTTCGCCATCCCTTGTGGCAGAACTATCCACTCAACCCTTTTATCAGGTTCAGCATGATTTTGGGAGGGGACAGTAAAGACAAATCTTACCATATCATTTGGATGCAACAGGATGAAGAAAAAATAATCTTTAATATCTAAAACTATAATGGGCCAATTTCGGGGCAAGGCCGAAGGCAATGGCAGTCCCCTCTGTATAGGCCCCATCAAGATCATTTGCTTATTTATTTCTCTCAAATCATGCAAAAGTCTCCATTTTCCTGATTTTTTTCTTTACAACAAATATTGGAGTATTCCAGGAAGATGTAGAGGGCCTAATATGTCCCAAATCCAATTGTTCTTGTACCAGCTCTTTCGTGGGTTTTAATTTTTCTGAGGGGAGTGGCCACTGAGGAACCCATACTGGATCCTCAGTCTTCCATATAATAGGTAATGCTCCCTCAGTGGCCCCTAGGAAAAACCCAGTCCGGTCTGATCATTCTTTTTGCGAACTGGCACTGGAGAGGTTCTACCTTGCAGAAATTGCCCTAACCCTTTTCCGGGAATATATCTCATGTCTAGCATCATGACACTGGCCTTGCTGCCATAGCCTCCTACATCAGTCAGAACAAAGCCCATCTGAGTCATTATTTCACAGCCCCACAGAGAGACCTGAACAGCCAACACATATGACTGAAACTGTCCAGAATGTCCTTCCTCATTCTTCCAATATAGTAAGCAGGAACTCATATCGGGCATCTGAGAGTACCCGAGTCGTCTCAGAGTTTGTTCTGACTGTTACTTAGTCCAACCAGAGGGCCAATCTCTGGTACTGATGATACTACGATCAGCACCAGTATCTAGGAGACCAGATATAGCTTTTCCTTCAATCCTGAGCTTCAATAGGGGTTGAGTCTCAAGATTTAGAGAGCAAAATATATTGGACGTCCCAGTAGAGTCAAATCCCTTTTCTTCCCATTCTGAATCTTTGGCTGGAAATTGAGAGTGACAGCTAGGCAAAAGGAGCATTTGAGGTATTCTATCACCAGGGGAAATTGCAATGATGCCTCTAGGGGAAGATACCATAATCTTAACCTTTCCTGTAAAATCTGAATCAATTACTCCTGGATGAACTATTAATCCTTGCATGGTAACAGAGCTCCTTCCAAAATCAGTCCCACCATATCAGCTGGCAGTGGGCCTTTAAAGTCTGTGTCCATGAGCTGGACTCCCATGTGGGGTGTTAATATGAGTTGGGTGGTGGAACAGAGGTCAAGTTCTGCACTCCCTGTTGTTGCTCTCCGGGGTGACTCCATTGCATCAGTGGCCTCAAACTGGGCCATCCCTCGGTACTGCCCCATATATTTGAGGGCCCTGAGGTTGGGGACCCCTTTTCAAGTTTTTTGGCCAGGCACCACCATATCCAGGAGCAAGAGGCTGTCCATGAATATCTTTAACTGACCTACACTCACTGACCCAATGATTTCCTTTTTTGCATCTAGGACATAACCCAGGCACTTTTGGTCACTGGTTTCTGGCACCTCTCAATTGTGGGCATTGGCATTTCATGTGGCCTGGCTGTCCACATTTAAAACAGTTGTTATTCTTCTGGCCGCCTTTTTCTTGTGACATCGGTATGACAGCGGCAGCCAGACCAGAATTAGAAAGAGGCCCTCCTATTTCTCTGCATATTTTCATCCAGACCTCTAATCCTTTATGCTTATATGGATTAATTGTTTGCCTGCATTCTTTGGTGCACTGTTCAAAAATCAGCTGCTTCAGTAGAGACATGGCAGCATCAGGGTCTCCAAAAACACGGCCTCCTGCCTCTACAAGACGAGCCACAAAGTCAGCAAAGGGCTTTGTGGGCCCCTGAACAATCTTGGTCAGGTTCCCACTCACCTCTCCTCTGTTCTGAAGAGACACCCATGTTTAGTTCCTATGTTATTAATTTGCTCATACACCTGGATGGGATAATTAGTTTGAGCTTCTACAAATCTCCCTTGTCCCAGCAGCATGTCTTGATCCCAGGCTGGCTGGCCGTTGCCAGTGTTGATCACTGCTTGCTTGGCAGAAAACTCAATGAAAAATACCCTCCAGTCTAGATATTGGCCTGGTGACAAGCAGGCACGAGCCAGATTCTGCCAATCGCTTGGAGTCATGCAGTAGCGGTGCAGGTTCTCTAATTGCGCTATTACAAAAGCAGCTCTGACACTGTAAGTATGAACCCCTTCTGCTAATCTTTGAACAATCTTCCAATCAAGCAGCTCATGATAATGACCTCCCTGTGCATCCTGAAATACAGGAAAGCACTGGGCTCGCAGTTCCCTCCAGATTTCTGGGTGCAAACTACGCCCCAATGCTCCATCAAGGGCATACGGAGGCAGCCACAGCGGCCCTGGCACCGAAGGTTCTACCTTCATTTTCACTTTCTCTAGACTGTCGGCTATGCTCTCCAGATTGTCCTCAGACATATCCCCATCATTAGAACTTCCTTCTGCCTCTGACTTTTGGGATTGCTCCTCTCTCACCTAATTCAGTGCCTCATTGCCCTTTTGGAGTTCCGCTCCACATCTTTCCTTATCCTCAATACAATTCCATACTAGCTTCCACACAGGCAGCACCCATTTAGTGAGAACTCCTTCTTCTTCTGCAAACTTCAAGTCCTTCCCTAACTTCTCCCAACTGGGCCCTGTAAGATGTCCCAATACGGAGAACCAAGGAGTGACCAGATATACTGCTTTTTAAAAGTTCTCCAGGGTCTCCTTTTTCAGCCCGATTCCTTTCACTTTTAGCAAGTCCTTAAGGGCTTGGTGCACTGTTTGACCTGAGGTTGAATTTCCCATGGTGCTTGATGGATCTTGTCCCAAAACTGGGAACCTTATAGTCTCAATCTGAGAATGTAACTTGTCCCACTTACCTGGGAACTTCCCAGCTAGCTGCCCTGACTGTGATGAGTTCTTAACGTTCCCGTATGGGCCACCATTTGTTGCTTCTGTCTCCGACCAGCAGAAAAGAGCGACGACACAGAGTTCTTCTCAAAGCAGTTTATTCAGGAACCTTTCAACCTGCATGCAGGAAAAAAAAAAAACTCTCTTTTTCTTTTTTCTCTCTCCCCACCCCCAATCGCAATTCCTTATATAACCCTCCTACCAAGCCCATCAGCCCAATCCACGTAACAGCAGTTCCTTGGCCAGAATCACCACTTGTCATATGGTCCAATCTTGCATCATGGTGCACCTGTGCAGTTCTCACAATGGACGTGGCTTATTTTCAGGTGTATGAAGAAATCAGGTGTAAGTCATAAGACTTGACTGCAGTCCTGGGTGCCATCTTGGGACTCCTGCCACACCTGCTCTTCACACACAGTATTTGTAAGCATATTAATTCTTTTTGCATTGCTGTGGCAAAAATACTTGTAAGAAGCAAGGTAAGGGAATAAAGTTTAGTGCATAGCTTCTGGAAGTTTCCATTCCATCATTGTGAGGAAGGCAGGGCAAGGTATGAAGTCTATGGTAGCAGAAGCATATGGCAAAGACCAAGCTATTCATATCGTGACTGAGAAGGGATTGGAGGGTACCCATAACCAAGGACTATGCTATAATACAAAATTTCCCTCAGCAATCTGCTTCTTGGAGGTAGGCTCTATCTTCTGAAAGTTCCATAGCCTTCCACAATAGCACCATGAGGTGGGTACCAAATATTCAAAATATGAACTTATGGGGGACAATACAAACCACTATAGTGGAGTTTATCTTGATGACCCAGTACTTTCCTGACCTAAGCACTTCCCCCAAGGCTTCACCATCCCCTTGGAAGTTAGGATTTTAATGTGTAAATTTTGTAGGAATATGTTTCATAGCTATAATCAATAGCATTATTTGAGAAAATTGTAAAGTGGAACTGTGATATTAAAAAATATATTACCTAATCAAATGTCTATGTTACTATAATAAGTCCTATAAATACTAATTCCTGAGTAAATATTAGGCAGTAATTATATAACCATGTAGTATATATTCAAGAAATATATATTTAAATGTGTATCACATTATTTTGCTGAGTATTTGTGTCCCGTATTCATACTGAAGACTGAATTTAGGGTCTTGATCATGCTAAGCACAACTCCTACCACTGAACTGCACCTCTACTCCAAGCATTCATACTCAAAGACATAATAACACCATTATTAGTGTTCACATTCCCAGATTAGCTAGTATTTTTCTAAGTACTGGCTGCTTATAGAGACAGACAATTATCATAATAGTTGATACATCAATTTCTTACACAGATTTGCTTCAAAAGTGGTAAACACTAGGTGAACCATTTGCTAATTTAAAATGCAAACCTTCCAAAAAAAAAGTCCACTCACTTATCCTTGGTTTATTTTGCTGGTACTGAGAAATTCTGTGGTTCAGAAACTTGAGACCAGAGAACTCATCTATTAAAAATGTTGCCTTGGGTCCTAAAAATATGTAGTTGTAATTCATACCTTTTTGCCCAGAGGGTACATAACTTCCATAATATTTATTCTATATCTTCTGCATTAGAGAAGCCATGGTTGAGGACTGGTCCAGTTCCTGAACTTAGACAACACTAAGGAGATCTTAGACATTGGATCATAAAGTATCACTAAATCCTTAAGTCTGCATTGTGCTCTATCTGTTTGTAAGTTGTATGTCATGAAAAAAGAGACAAAAATCAAGAGACTGGCATTAGTATTTTCTGACTTGGTGACCCTGACTTTCTAGATGTCACTGAGACAGAACTACCTTTCTGTACAGCAGATGCTACTATTGTGGTGTGTCTGGAAAGAGATAGGGTGCAATCTGATGTATTCAGGCATGACAATGCCAAAGCCACATCTTGTGATTCAGGTTTATTATTCCTGGAGGTAGGAAATTTTAAGTTCAAATTCTGTTTAGTTTATACAATGAGCTTAAAGCTATCTTATACTACCTTCCTGAAATCCTGTCTCAAAGAGTAGAAAATAAAAACAATAAAAGAGAGGAATGAGGGTATAACTTTGTGGTAGACCATGTGTCTAGCTTGCCAAAGACTGGGGATGGAGGAAAAACAAAGTTAGGCAATTAAGGTAGGGGCTTCAAGGAGGAAATGGGGGATTTGACACTTTTACAGAAAGTTATTAGAATAGGGCTGAGCAGTTGGAATCTTCCCAAGACCTGGATGCAGGAAAGGACTGCCCCAGGTTCAGGTACACACAGAACTTGTGTTTCAGGGCTTGGCCCTGCTACATACGAATCCAGAACTCCTGTTTGCATTTCGCTCTTCAGCCCCAGGGCTCAGTGTAGATTTTTCCATGTGAGGAAGAAGGAAGACAGAGATAGACATTGAACCCTGGACATTATGCATGCATTCATGCTGGACTTCCATTTTTTAAAATTTCAGTGAGTTGGTTTTTCTACTGAAGCTGCCTATCAGTTAACTTCAAGTTAATCAGATATTCAATTTTCCAATTTTTATAATATCTTGTGGCTACTTGTAAGAACTTTGAGTTTCAGTAGCTCTTACTTGACCACCAAGTGGAATGATTCTGCATTGCTCTTGGTTGACATAGACTGATGCATTCATAAAAGCAAATATTTTCACTAAGGGAGCCCTTTCCATGGATCATGCCTTGTACTGAGGGCATCATGTGGGTTACCACATTTATTCCCTGTGTGACCCTGGAATCACTTCCTTAGTTTCAGAGAAGATAAAGAAATTAAAGGAACTCTATAGCAGGATAAAAATTTGGCTTAGGATCCCCAAAGTTTAGTTTATTATGTGGATATCTGTATATGTTTTCAGGCATTCTAGAAAATGATTTCTTTGTGATTTCCTTCTATGATGAGTAAGAATTTCTATTTTATGGAAACAAGCTATGGAAGGGATTCACAATCATTTTGCAGCTAGAAATATGAATCTCCTCTACCACTATGAAATGTATAGATTTAAAAGTCTAATGCTAATGTACAATGATGATATAAAAAATTTTAAAGTAATTATTATTCCAAAATGATACTGAGTCATATGCTAGTATAAGTGGATTATTCATTTCTTTAAATCAAATATATTTTGCATCTTGAGAAACAAAAATCTTAGAGTACTTCATTAATTCAACCATTGTTTACCCATCCATCTATCCATCTACCCACCCACCCACTCATCAATATGTGCTGAACATCCAAACTCTAGTCCTCAGATGCACACTGCAAGAACTTTTTATATTTTACATTTAAACCATCCATATGAACAGAGAATACTGGAGCCCAACCACTGAGCAGACCATTACAAGTTTTTATCAGTGCTGGGGCTAAACAAGAGGATGATGATAGACGTAGCATGAAAAGTAAGAGGCAAGAAAGAATAGGTGAACCCAATGTTCAACAAGAAGTGAGGATATAGAGTGATGGGGCTGAAGAGTGAAATGCAAACAGGAGTTCTGGGTTTGTATGTTGCAGGACCAAGCCCTGCAACACAAGTTCTGTGTGTACCTGAACCTAGGGCAGTCCTGTCCTGCATCCAGATCTTGGGAAGATTCCAACTGCTCAGCCCTATGAAGGCAAGTTGGCTGTAAAAGCCATCCCTTTTGTGGTTTGAATAGGAGGCCCATCAACTGGGGGGTATTTGGCATTTACCTTTCCAAGGGTGCCAAGTTTCCTCTTACCCCAGTGATAGTGGTGGCAGGGTGTGGATGGGAGGAGGGGAGTTCTTATTAACCTTCATTCTCTGGACATTTAGCCAATAATTCTCAGCTTTCATTTCGAATATGATTTTATCTTTGTTGGCCTTTAAAAAAACAACATTGCAAGAAAAACAGAACTATAGAACAAAATGTACTCAAGGTTGCTTAACTATGAAAAGACTGATATTTCAAGTACATTGCCTCTGAAGGAAAACAGGCAGGACTATATCAAGTGAAAAATATACCTCAAGGGGAGATAACCAGAGTTTGAAGAGGCATTAATGAAACTGATAAATGAAGAACTTTAAATAGTTAATATTATTATGCACTATTATATATAAATTGTTATTATTATATATTATTTAATATACTATTAATTATAAACATCCTATTTTAATTTTAGTTTTATTTTATGTATGTGTATCTTTGTGGGCATATGTGCTCATGAATACTGATTCCTTCAAGACTAGAGAAGATATGAGATATCTTGGAGATGGATTGAGCAGGCCAGTGCTGGAGCTAGTAATCAATATTTTGTTCTTTGCAGGAATAGTAAGATGTCTTAAGTGGTAAGACATGTCTCCAGCCTCCATTTCATTGTCTTAATCAAATTTATGATTTTTCCCAGAATATTATCTCTATATTCATTATCTTAGTTTCATTTTTCTTTCTGTGATAGAGCACAATCACAAAAGCAACCTGTGACAAAAAGAGTTTATCTTACCTTATAGCTTATAGCCCCTCAGGAGGCAAGTCAAGGCAGGAACTCAAGCACGGCAGGAACCTAAAGAAAGGAACTGAAGCTGAGACTAAGGAGGACTTCTACTTATTGACTTGCTTCTTCTGGCTTGTTGAGTTTTCTTTCCAATAGTATCTCTTTCCCAGTGGTGACACCACCTACAGTGGTTGGGCCCTCCTGTATCAACCATTTTTCAAGAAAATGAGCTAGAGGTTTGCCTACAGACAAGTAAGGCATTTTCTCGTTGAGGTTCCCTCTTCTCAGATGAGTCTAAGTCTGCGTCAAATTAACAAAAAACCTAACAACAACAACAACAACAACAACAACAAAAACAATCACATTAGATGCGAGTCCTATCTCCGGGTCTCAGACAAGCTGCTCAGTGTCTCTCCGAAGGGAAACCCCAGTGAAATCTAAGTTCTGAACCCTGAATCTGGTTGACATGCACTGTAACGACACTCTGTTGTTACCAGCAGATGTCACTGTTTACATGTAAAACTTCAGCAGCCCCTCAATGCTTTTACATTAGTTTAATTTGCATTTTCTTATTCTAAAACAAAATAAGCTCCCTCACAGTTTCTTGTAAAGCCGTATCATGTCATAATTTTTCTTCTGGAAAAGAACTGTGTGTCCTCTAAGGAAGAATCATACATGTGAATGGAGACACACTTTTTCTATATTTAGCTACATTATGAAGGCCTATCAGAAAAATAAACATCACTGGGTGTGGTAACACATATTATCAATTCCAACACTGAAAGGCTGAAGTAAGAAGATCAAGAGTTTGAGGTCATCCTAAGCTATATAGCAAGACTCTGTCTCAGTAGTAAGGATAATAATAACAGCAGAACACCTATCGATCATCTCAGGTTAGGTTCTGTGATTAGAAGCATCCAGAACCAGATGAAAAGCTCTCCTCTAGGATTTCGAAACCTCCTTTGAAGAGATTAGACTCAAACAATGTAGTACCTTAAAATGTTTGCAGTTAAGTCATGAAATAAAAAAAAAGAGTATTATTTTTTCTTAGGAAGATTGGAAGATATTAATGGTGAGAGTAGGTGGAAAGATTTAAGAATGGATGAAAAATCTAAAGTATGTGTTCATCTGGTTCACAGTGGAAAAGTGCTGTTTTCTTGTGTTGTTTTTGCTGAGAGATGAAAACATATATTTAGATAATATAGCTAATGCAGCTATGAAAAATGAAATGGATTTCAGGGTGCTGTTATAGGATCTGGGAGTAAGAACAGAAATTTCACTGGTGATTAGCCAAGTGAGCCTGTGATCTCTCTGCTTGGGAGGCTGAGTCAGGGTGATTGTCTCAATTCCAAACTCAGTCTAGACTTCCTAGTGAGTTTACAATAGGCTGAACTACAATGTGAGAATACACCTTACAGCAAACTGAACCAAACCAAAACATAACCAAACAACAACAACAAAACAATAACAAAAATAAATACATGAAAAGAAGTGAAGATTATACCCCAGAGATAAAAGGAAAGAGCCAGTTATTTCAGCCTCTTGTCCAGGTACAGTCATTCTGTCTTCTTGTCTTTTCAATCCAACATCTGATCACAAGGTCAAATACTAAAACAACACCTTTAATTTCAAGGCCATTTCAAGAAACTCTAGGATATATGAATGTTGTAGGTATACAAAAAAGAGAGTGATTTGAAGTTCATGAGCTAGGGTGACAGAGACAGAGAATGACTTGGATAGGAACATATTTAGTCAATGCTAACCATCTTAGCTGTAACTGACCTGGGCCAGTCTGCCAGATCTGTAAACCTCTAGGGTTTGAAAATGAAATCCTGTCCAGAACTATATTCAGTAGTCATGAACCTAAAAGCAGAAACATAAACATGGGAGACAGAGAGAAGACCCCAAGTTGTAATGTGGAGGTTCATGTCTTTAGGAGTCATCATGTCATTCTATTAAATTACACACATGTTATATATTGAATAAGGTTCGTCACAAACTCATATTAGTGTTTGACAGATGTATGACCTGTGACAGATGACTAAGTCATTAAGAGGGGGCTGGATATAATTGCTAGAATAGGTAAGTAAAAACCAGTCTCACTCGTCTTGCTTGTGTCTCTTCTACCATAACCAATTATTCTGCCCTGTTAAAAATCTCCACTGCTTTGTCAGGCACAGCCACTCAATCCCAGATTTCCAACTTTGAGAACTAAGGGCTTATAAATTATTCAGGTTCATGTATCCAACAGAAAATTGAGAAAAGCAATAAATACATTAGGGAAGGAAAATAGCTAGGCACATCTACCTTGTGTGATATGGTCTTAAATTCTTAAATTCCTTTTCATTGCCAAGCCTTGTTGCATTCATATCATTGGGAATCCTTGAATCTGCATTTCTCTACTCATTCCATGGTGCTATAGTTTGGGTGTAGAATGTCTCTGAAAGGTTCTGTATGCTGCAGCCACTGGTACTACTGGAAGAAAGGCATTTTCAGGAAGTAGAGCCTAGTGGAAGGAAGTTGCATCATTGGGAGTATGTTCTTGAAGGAGATATTGGGACCCTAGCTTTTTCTTTATCTCTTTGCTTTCTGGCCCCAAGGTGAGCAGCCTTGCCAAACCCTCCTCCCATAATGTGGTCCTTTACCATAAAAAAACAAGAGGGACATCTGCCCATAGATTGAAATCTCTGACATGTGGAGAAAAAGCAAATTTTTCTTTATAATCTTATCACCCCAGATATTTTATCACAATGATAGAAAGGTGACTAACACACAGTTTCACCAAAATTATCTGATACCACCAAATGTTGGTCTTTCAGGAACCACTTTATAATCCCTTTAGATCTCTGTAACATTGACATTTCAATATGAAAGACCCTGATCTCCATATAAGGAATTTTCTGGAGGGGGGGCGGGGCGGGGGAACGTGGGATGGGGCACTGAATTTAAAAATACACATTCAAAAAGCACCGGGGCAGCTGGGGCGCAGGGTCGGCTGACACTCGCCAGCTACCCACAACACCCGCCACAGGATCTTAAGACTTCTGGTGAGTGGAGCACAGCTTCTCCTCCAATCCAATTGCGCACGGGACCTGAGACTGCATTAGTTAGGGAAGCAGAAACCGGCCTGAGTAGGGCCACAGGCCTCATCCGGCCGGATCAGCGCCGGGGTAGCTGGAGCGCAGGTTTGCCTGACACCCGCCAGCTACCCACGACCCCCGCCGCAGGATTTTGGGACTGCTGGTGAGTGGAACACAGCTTCTGCTCCAGTCCAATCACGCGGGACCTGAGACTGCTTTGGTTGGGGAGGCAGAAATCCGGCCTACATAGGGCCACAAACCTCATCCAGTCAGAAAAGCACCGGGGTAGCTAGGGCGCAGGGTCGGCTGACACTCGCCAGCTACCCACAACACCCACCACAAGATCTTAAGACTTCTAGTGAGTGGAACACAGCTTCTGCTCCAATCCAATTGCGTGCGGGACCAGAGACTGCATTAGTTAGGGAAGCAGAAAACCGGCCTGAGTAGGACCACAGGCCTGTTCCAGCTGGACCAGCACCGGGTTACCGTCAGCTACCCACGACCCCTGCCACAGGATTTTGAGACTGCTGGTGAGTGGAACACAGCTTCTGCTCCAATCTTTAAACAGTGACAACGATAACAACTAACCCCAGAGATTACCAGATGGCGAAAGGTAAACGTAATAATCTTACTAACAGAAACCAAGACCACTCACCATCATCAGAACCCAGCACCCCCACTTCGCCCAGTCCAGGGCACCCCAACACACCGGAAAAGCGAGACACGGATCTAAAAGCATATCTCCTGATGATGGTAGAGGACTTCAAGAAGGAATTTAATAACACACTTAAATACAGGAGAACACTGCTAAACAGGTAGAAGACATTAAAGAGGAAGCACAAAAATCTCTTAAAGAATTGAAGGAGAACACTGCTAAAGAGTTACAAATCCTTAAAGAAAAACAGGATAACATAATCAAACAGGCAGAAGTTCTTACAGAAAAACAGGAAAACACACCCAAACAGATGATGGAAATGAACAAAACCATACTAGACCTAAAAAGGGAAGTAGACACAATAAAGAAAACCCAAAATGAGGCAACACTGGAGATAGAAACCCTAGGAAAGAAATCTGGAACCATAGATACGAGCATTAGCAACAGAATACAAGAGATGGAAGAGAGAATCTCAGGTGCAGAAGATTCCATAGAGAACATTGGCACAACAATCAAGGAAAATGTCAAATGCAAAAAGATCCTAACTCAAAACATCCAAGAAATACAGGACACAATGAGAAGACCAAACCTACGGATAATAGGAGTGGATGAGAATGAAGATTTTCAACTCAAAGGACCAGCAAACATCTTCAACAAAATTATAGAAGAAAACTTCCCAAATCTAAAGAAAGAGATGCCCATGAAGATACAAGAAGCCTACAGAACTCCAAATAGACTGGACCAGAAAAGAAATACCTCCCGACACATAATAATCAGAACAACAAATGCTCTAAATAAAGATAGAATACTAAAAGCAGTAAGAGAAAAAGGCCAAGTAACATATAAAGGCAAGCCTATCAGAATTACACCAGATTTTTCACCAGAGACTATGAAAGCCAGAAGATCCTGGACGGATGTTATACAGACACTAAAAGAACACAAATCCCAGCCCAGGCTACTATACCCAGCCAAACTCTCAATTAACATAGATGGAGAAGCCAAAGTATTCCACGACAAAACCAAATTCACACATTATCTCTCCACGAATCCAGCCCTTCAAAGGATAATAACGGAAAAAAACCAATACAAGGACAGGAACCACGCCCTAGAAACAACAAGAAGGTAATCCCTCAACAAACCTAAAAGAAGACAGCCACAAGAACAAAATGCCAACTTTAACAACAAAAATAACAGGAAACAACAATTACTTTTCCTTAATATCTCTTAATATTAATGGACTCAACTCCCCGATAAAAAGACATAGACTAACAAACTGGCTACACAAACAAGACCCAACATTTTGCTGCTTACAGGAAACTCATCTCAGAGAAAAGGATAGACACTACCTCAGAATGAAAGGCTGGAAAACAATTTTCCAAGCAAATGGCATGAAGAAACAAGCTGGAGTAGCCATTCTAATATCTGATAAGATTGACTTCCAACCCAAAGTCATTAAAAAAGACAGGGAGGGACACTTCATACTCATCAAAGGTAAAATCCTCCAAGAGGAACTATCAATCCTGAATATCTATGCTCCAAATACAAAGGCAGCCACATTCATTAAAGAAACTTTAGTAAATCTCAAAGCACACATTGCACCTCATACAATAATAGTGGGAGACTTCAACACACCACTTTCACCAATGGACAGATCATGGAAACAGAAACTAAACAGGGACACAGAGAAACTAAGAGAAATTATGAATCAAATGGATCTGGCAGATATCTACAGAACATTCTATCCTAAAACAAAAGGATATACCTTCTTCTCAGCACCTCATGGTACCTTCTCCAAAATTGACCACATAATTGGTCACAAAACAGGCCTCAACAGATACAAAAATATTGAAATTGTCCCATGCATCCTATCAGATCACCATGGACTAAGGCTGATCTTCAATAACAAAATAAATAATAGAAAGCCAACCTTCACGTGGAAACTGAACAACACTCTTCTCAATGATACCTTGGTCAAGGAAGGAATAAAGAAAGAAATTAAGGACTTTTTAGAGTTCAATGAAAATGAAGCCACAACATACCCAAACTTATGGGACGCAATGAAAGCATTTCTAAGAGGAAAACTCATAGCTCTGAGTGCCTCCAAAAGGAAACTAGAGAGAGCACACATTAGCAGCTTGACAACACACCTAAAAGCACTAGAACAAAAGGAAGCAAATTCACCCAAGAGGAGTAGACTGCAGAAAATAATCAAACTCAGGGGCGAAATCAACCAAGTGGAAACAAGAAAAACTATTCAAAGAATCAACCAATCAAGGAGCTGGTTCTTTGAGAAAATCAACAAGATAGATAAACCCTTAGCCAGACTCAGTAGAGGGCACAGGGAAAGCATCCTAATTAACAAAATCAGAAATGAAAAAGGAGACATAACAACAGATCCTGAAGACATCCAAAACACCATCAGATCCTTCTACCAAAGGCTATACTCAACAAAACTGGAGAACCTGAATGAAATGGAGAAGTTCCTAGACAGATACCAGGTACCAAAGTTGAATCAAGATCAGGTTAATGATCTAAACAGCCCTATATCCCCCAAAGAAATAGAAGCAGTCATTAATAGTCTCCCAACTAAAAAAAGCCCAGGACCAGATGGGTTTAGTGCAGAGTTCTATCAGACCTTCAAAGAAGATCTAATTCCAGTTCTTCACAAACTATTCCACAAAATAGAAACAGAAGGTACTCTACCCAACTCATTATATGAAGGCACAATTACTCTGATACCTAAGCCACAAAAAGACCCAACAAAGATAGAAAACTTTAGACCAATATCCCTTATGAATATTGATGCAAAAATCCTCAATAAAGTTCTTGCTAACCGAATCCAAGAACACATCAAAACAATCATCCATCCTGACCAAGTAGGTTTCATCCCAGGGATGCAGGGATGGTACAATATACGGAAATCCATCAACGTAATCCAGTATATAAACAAACTCAAGGACAAAAACCACATGGTCATCTCGTTAGATGCAGAAAAAGCATTTGACAAGATCCAACACCCATTCATGATAAAAGTCTTGGAAAGATCAGGAATTCAAGGGCCATACCTAAACATGATAAAAGCAATCTACAGCAAACCAGTAGCCAACATCAAAGTAAATGGTCAGAAGCTTGAAGCAATCCCTCTAAAATCAGGGACTAGACAAGGCTGTCCACTTTCTCCATACCTATTCAACATTGTACTTGAAGTCCTAGCCAGAGCAATTCGACAACAAAAGGAGATCAAAGGGATACAAATTGGAAAAGATGAAGTCAAAATATCACTTTTTGCAGATGATATGATAGTATATATAAGTGACCCTAAAAATTCCACCAGAGAACTCCTAAGCCTGATAAACAGCTTTGGTGAAGTAGCTGGATATAAAATTAACTCAAACAAATCAATGGCCTTTCTCTACACAAAGAATAAACAGGCTGAGAAAGAAATTAGGGAAACAACACCCTTCTCAATAGTCACAAATAATATAAAATATCTTGGCGTGACTCTAACTAAAGAAGTGAAAGATCTGTATAATAAAAACTTCAAGTCTCTGAAGAAAGAAATTCTAGAAGATCTCAGAAGATGGAAAGATCTCCCATGCTCATGGATTGGCAGGATCAACATTGTAAAAATGGCTATCTTGCCAAAAGCAATCTACAGATTCAATGCAATCCCCATCAAAATTCCAAATCAATTCTTCAACGAATTAGAAAGTGCAATCTGCAAATTCATCTGGAATAACAAAAAACCTAGGATAGCAAAAACACTTCTCAAGGATAAAAGAACCTCTGGTGGAATCACCATGCCGGACCTAAAGCTCTACTACAGAGCAATTGTGATAAAAACTGCATGGTACTGGTATAGTGACAGACAAATAGACCAATGGAATAGAATTGAAGACCCAGAAATGAACCCACACACCTACGGTCACTTGATCTTCGACAAGGGAGCTAAAAACATCCAGTGGAAGAAAGACAGCATTTTCAACAAATGGTGCTGGCACAACTGGTTGTTAACATGTAGAAGAATGCGAATCGATCCATTCCTATCTCCTTGTACTAAGGTCAAGTCTAAGTGGATCAAGGAACTTCACATAAAACCAGAGACACTGAAACTTATAGAGGAGAAAGTGGGGAAAAGCCTTGAAGATATGGGCACAGGGGAAAAATTCCTGAATAGAACAGTAATGGCTTGTGCTGTAAGATCGAGAATTGACAAGTGGGACCTCATGAAACTACAAAGCTTCTGCAAGGCTAAAGACACCATCAATAAGACAAAAAAACCACCAACAGATTGGGAAAGGATCTTCACCTATCCTAAATCAGATAAGGGACTAATATCCAATATATATAAAGAACTCAAGAAGGTGGACTCCAGAAAGTCAAATAACCCCATTAAAAAATGGGGCTCAGAACTGAACAAAGAATTCTCACCTGAGGAATACCGAATGGCAGAGAAACACCTGAAAAAATGTTCAACATCCTTAATCATCAGGGAAATGCAAATCAAAACAACCCTGAGATTCCACCTCACACCAGTCAGAATGGCTAAGATCAAAAATTCAGGTGACAGCAGATGCTGGCCAGGATGTGGAGAAAGAGGAACACTCCTCCATTGTTGGTGGGATTGCAAGCTTGTACAACCACTCTGGAAATCAGTCTGGCGGTTCCTCAGAAAATTGGACATAGTACTACCGGAGGATCCCACAATACCTCTCCTGGGCATATATCCAGAAGATGTCCCAACCGGTAAAAAGGACACATGCTCCACTATGTTCATAGCAGCCCTATTTATAATAGCCAGAAGCTGGAAAGAACCCAGATGTCCCTCAACAGAGGAATGGATACAGAAATTATGGTACATTTACACAATGGAGTACTACTCAGCTATTAAAAAGAATGAATTTATGAAATTCCTAGCCAAATGGATGGACCTGGAGGGCATCATCTTGAGTGAAATAACACAATCACAAAAGAACTCACACAATATGTATTCACTGATAAGTGGATATTAGCCCAAAACTTAGGATACCCAAGATATAAGATACAATTTGATAAACGCATGAAACTCAAGAAGAATGAAGACCAAAGTGTGGACACTGTGCACCTTCTTAGAATTGGGAACAAAACACCCAGGGAAGGAGTTACAGAGACAAAGTTCGTAGCTGTGATGAAAGGATGGACCATTTAGAGACTGCCGTATCCAGGGATCCATCCCATAATCAGCTTCTAAACGCTGACACCATTGCATACACTAGCAAGATTTTGCTGAAAGGACCCAAATATAGCTGTCTCTTGTGAGACAATGCTGGGGCCTAGCAAACACAGGAGTGGATGTTTACAGTCAGCTATTGGATGTATCACAGGGCTCCCAATGGAGAAGCTAGAGAAAGTACCCAAGGAGCTAAAGGGATCTGCAACCCTATTGTTGGAACAACATGATGTACTAACCAGAACCCCGGAGCTCTTGTCTCTAGCTGCATATGTATCGAAAGATGGCCTAGTCGGCCATCAATGGAAAGAGAGGCCCATTGGACTTGCAAACTTTATATGCCCCAATATAGGGGAATGCCAGGGCCAAAAGAATGGGAATGGGTGGGTAGGGAAGTGGGGGGCGCTATGGGGGACTTTTGGGATAGCATTGGAAATGTAATTGAGGAAAATATGTAATAAAAATATTAAAAATCAAAAAAAAAAAAGAAAAAAAATACACATTCATTTCCAAAATGTCCTTTCCTTTCTTTCTTTCTCACATGGTTTCTATCTAACCTTGACAACCTCTTCAATACACATGCTCCTTAGTTTGTTCCCTGTGTGTTGGGGATGAATTCTACTTTTCAAGGTGGAGTGAGATAGTAGAAATAATTTATGTCAACTTCTATGAAACTGTATAGTTAATAAGCATGATAGCACTAGCTCAGTGGTTTCCTTTCACCCCTGTCTTGGAGAGTTTGAGAAAATACCTGGTAAGAGAGGGAACAAGGTGATGATGATCATGAATAGTTTGTTTTACCTGGGCTCGAGAGAGAACTTAGCAGTAAAGAGTAGTGGCTGTTCTTTTAGAGGACCTTGATTCCTAGGGAATCTGATACCTTCTTCTGAATTCTTCAGGCATCAGGAATACTGGTGATGTACAGAACATCTATATACATAAATGGAAAAAATAAAACTGTATCATTTGACTAGAGATAAGAAACTGATGGGCAAGAATGTCACATCTCTGATCTGTTGAGTGGGTGTTCATTAAGAGTCAATTGTTCTTCTGTTTAAACCACATGTACTTAATTTGCACTCAGAGAAAGCTGGTGGAATTATTCAGGCCAACTGAAAATTAGAAAATAGGATGCCAACAAGGCCAAGGTTGTAAAAATACTGAGCTATCAATCATAAATTAGCAAAAGAGGTCACTTTTATTGATAGCAAACTGTTGTTATGCAGAAATCTTTTTAAAAAATCCCTTTCAGAGCTTGAATTTTATTTTTCTTAAAAACAAACAAATAAAACAAACTAAAAAAATCTTTGGCTTATGAAGTTTCCCTGCCCAAAATGTAACAAAAATTTTATGTCTTTGTCAGAATGAGTGTGAGACTGTAGCTACCATGACAGGTGGAGTGGGACTTACTTCATTACTTGAATAGATCCTGGTTTTAGGAAGTTCTGTGTAACTTAAAAAAAGTTAATATCCCCAAGGAAGTTCCTTGAGCTTTTATGTATTGCTGAAGTTTTTGCTTACCTCCTTTTGGGCTGGTAGAGGCCAGTAGTTTGTCTATGTTCATTCCTCAACCACACATCTTTTTCTCTGGTCTCTGTAGGATAGAGGCTGCCTCCTGTTAGGGACAATGTGGGAGCAACCAGCTCACTCACCAAGCTCTACTTGTGCTCTTCAAACTCTTTGAAAACTGAAGGCCTGGTTTATAGAGTACTTAAATATTCTCAGAATTCCTGAATGGATTTCTTCATGAAGTTAGCGAGTAGAAGTGTTGGTAGCAGGTGCCAAGAAGGGTACATATTACTTTTGGAAACTGTACATATTGTTTTTATTTGGAAAAAAGACTTTTGCACATATGATTAAGTATCTTAGCGTGAAGGATTCTCCCTACATGTAGTCATAAGTATACTTATAAGAAGGAATAAGGAAATTAACATAGACAGAACAGTGGTTGGAAATGAAGGCTACTGTGGATGACAGTGCCCAGAAAGAATGAAATATTTTATCACAAAGACACACTATTGAATTGAGACTAAGAATTATTTTTATCGAGTTTATTATGGGGCAAGATAATAGGAATCTTAGTAAGTAATGTAAATAAAATTCTCTTTAATTTTCAGTTCGATACATGACTGGTCTTTCCACATTCAGCCCATGAAAACTGAAAACCAGAGAGAACTTTCTTGAATGGACCAATATATGTGTTTCATGGGTCTTCTACTCTATGCCATGATTTTAATAATACATGATGGAACTTTCTTTTGAAGTGAGGACATGGTCAATATATCCCTAGCCTTCTGGTATTCTGCTTAAAGGGGGTGAAGGGAGAAAAGAATCCAAATAATACAGGGAGAGGATATATATATATATATATATATATATATATATATATATATATATATTGCTTTGTGGGAACTGTGAGAGAGGCTCCAAGAAAAAAGGAAGAGGCCTTTTACCTCATATGCATTTTGTTGCTTGGACTGTTTTGGAAGTGATTCCATGCTTCCTGTGACAAACATTTACATTTGATTTATAAGATTTATTATTTTGTTTGTTCTTGCTGGATGTTAGAACATGAAAGTATATGTTTAATGCTGTCCTTAATGCACCCTGAATCTGGATATGGACTTCTGGCTTACTTTTGTACTTTCCCAGATATAATCTATATTACGGCCAGTTATTCTGTTAAAGTTGGTCTGTCCTGAGAAAGTTCCAGGAAAGTGCTGCTCTGCTAATATTTAGTATGTGGTTACTTGCATTATGTACAGGTTTTTCTGATCATGTTTTTCTGAATTCAAAAACCTTCTTTTAATCATTGCTTTCCTTGTTACATTAATGCAAAAATAATAAAAGCACATTAACTTAAGTAAGATTGTCTACAGCATTAGACCCATTTTTTCAGGTCCTCAGATCTCACATCCAGCAGACAAAATCAGCATAGATTCACCAAAATGCATACATATAATATGAAATATATATATGATATTAATGTTTATATACATATAAATGTATATAATTATACACACATATATAATACACACATGTATATACATATATCTAATACACACACACACACACACATATATATACACATATATATTGTTTAGTCCATGAGCCTGGATGATTTAGCTGGTCTTCAATTTATGTTGGTATCTTATAGTCATATGACGTTCTTAGAGAAAACTATTGTTTGAACCCATAATAAATAGCCATGTGCCCTTTACATACTTACCCCTGTTCTCAGTCTCTAAGGTATATCAGAGCTAATGTGTCACACAAGAAAAATAAATTTGGTAGACTTTGTTCTAAGTAATCACCACATAAAAGTCACCCTCAGTGACCACCATTTGCTTTAATAAGTAAGCTTCAGAAGAGAGACCAAAATAAGCATCCTGTCATTGAAACTCAGCATAATGTTGTTGCATGGGAAGACCTCTTGATGGAGAGAACCAGAGCCCAAGAACACTCAGAGAGAATGAATGCTTAAGAATCAAAGGTGGCACACGCCTTTAATCCCAGCACTTGGGAGGCAGAGACAGGCGGATTTCTGAGTTCGAGGCCAGCCTGGTCTACAGAGTTAGTTCCAGGACAGCCAAGGCTACACAGAGAAACCCTGTCTCAAAAAAAAAAAAATCAAAAACAAAAACAAAAGAATCAAAGGGTTCCACAACAAAAATGCACAACAAATATCTCAAAGAAAATGTACGTGGAGAGGCTAGGGTGGAATGTAATAGCTCTGAACTCTACACTATTCAAGCCAAGCTCATGTACTTATAAAATAACAAGTATGCATAGCCACAATACCCTAACCTTCACCAAAAGCCCCATATGTGCACTGTTCCCTTGATTGTATAACATGAAACTCATGTGATCAGAAGATAAGATCAAACCCTGGATCTAGCCTAGGTTTTAGATTCCGGTCCAAAAAAAAAAAAAAAAATGAAGGTAAACATCAATATCACTGTCCTCTCTTTTCCTGTAAGACATCAAATGAAATATTTACCTAGACATCTGACTCCAATTTAGTTATCTTTTCCCAACAAATGTAGCTTGAGTTTGACAGGCAATGAAAAAGGCACATTAATCACAGGCATCTGCTTATTAGCATATTCTTCTCCCAATTACCTTGGTGATCTGATCCACAGCTGTGCCTGCCCGACAGGTGCAATATCAGGGTTCACACTGCTCAGCTCCAGAGTAAGCATAGCAGGAACAAAACATCTCATTCTGCGGTCAGTGGCATTGTACATGTATATAAATACACATCTAAACCTAGCAGCAATTCTCTAAGAGGAAGATGCTTCTGTGTGGCAAATAAGAGAAGAAGATGAGAGATGATCTCCATCTCTTCCATTATTTTTAGTGCCCTCAAAGATAACATGTTCCTAGTCTGCTGGATATCTGAAAAAGACAATCCTGTTTTCACCACTGTCCCACAGTTTATCTTTTGCTCAGAAATAGACTGGCTCAAGGGTCTGGAACACATACACACACACACACACACAAAGACACACACAGCAAACTAAAACAACATTGGGACTTTGCTCATTTATCCCGGAGCCAGTTTTTTCTCACAAGCAAATTTCTACTTCTACCTACACATCAATGATAATTCAAATAAGTTCTTCACAAATCTGTATTTTAGTCTACATACTGGAAGTAATTTACTATTCTCATTAACTTTGTGATACTTCTGTTTTTTTCTAACAGCCTTCTCTATGCATGTCCAATTATATACAATGGAATGTATTCGCAAATATTTCTACTACAGTAGTTCCCAACCTCTAAGTCCTTTGTAATGTAAACTTGACTGTACCTGATTAAAAAAATTGTTTGTCCTGTTGAGTGTTATAAATCTGACTTAGCCTTTGATTGCTTTGACCAAAAAAAAAAAAAAATCTTGAATTTTTGTGTTCCAAGATCATGAAGGAAATATTTTCTTTTTGTATTATGAAGAAATCAAGTTACCATATGAGTAAGCCATCTTACTGAGTCATGCCTACACTATAAGGAAGTTCAAGCTGATCATGAAAAAAGGAGAAAGATATCCAATCATGCCCTCTGATTAAAGTATTCAAGAAAGGCACAGACTGCACAGTGTAATTAAATCCATCTAGGAAATTCCATGCCAGCAGAAGTTAAATAAGAAAATACATACTATCTTTAATGAGATAAAAGCAAATCTCAGCCACATGAGCAAAAAAGTGATTGCTGCTACTTCAAACTATCAAGTTTTCAGGAGATAGATAGATAGATAGATAGATAGATAGATAGATAGATAGATAGATAAGATGATAGACAGGTAGACAAAAAGATGATAAAAAGATCTCCCAAGAGCAATTTTAAATTAATAAAAAAGAAAACCACATGCACACTTGTGAGGCACCGAGTCATGATTGCTAAAGGTGACTTAAGAAACAATGCATTAGGGTGCCTTCCAGTCAGCGCCAGCACTGAGCCACTCTCTGCGAACAGCCCAAAGAGTCTCTCCACTCCAAAGGTACCCAATATCTTAGGATCACTGGTGAGTGGAACACAACATCTGTTCCGATAGAACCGAGGGTGCCTGGGGCCAGCTGGAGCACAGACATAGGAACCCCTTCCAATAAGTGTCTTGGGTTCCTTCCAGCCGGTGCTGGTCTAGTTCTAAACTAGGGGACAGTCCCACAACAATAAAATAAATGGAAATGCAAAAAGGTTCTAACCCAAAACATCCAGGAAATCCAGGACACAATGAGAAGACCAAATCTAAAGATAATAGGTATAGACTAGAAGGACGATTTCCAACTTAAAGGGCCAGAAAATATCTTCAACAAAATTATAGAAGAAAACTTCCCTAACCTAAAGAAAGAGATGCCCATAAACGTACAAGAAGCCTACAGAAATCCAAATAGATTGGACCAGAAAAGAAATTCCTCCCATCATATAATACTAAAAACACCTAATGCACTAAACAAGGAAAGAATATTAAAAGCAGTAAGGGAAAAAGGTCAAGTAACATATAAAGGCAGACTTATCAGAATTACACCTGACTTCTCACTAGACACTATGAAAGCCAGACGATCCTAGACAGATGTCATAAAGACCCTAAGAGATCACAAATGCCAGCCTAGGCTACTATACACAACAAAACTCTCAATTTCCATAGACAGAGAAACCAAGGTATTCCATGACAAAACCAAATATTGCGTAATATCTTTCTACAAATCCAGCCCTTCAAAGGATAATAAAGGGAAAACTCCAACACAAGGAGGGGAACTATGCTTAAGAAAAAGCAAGAAAGTAATTTTCAAACATCCTAAAAGAAGATAGACATATGAACAAAATTCCAACTCTAACAACAAAAATAACAGGAAGCAATAACAACTTTTCCTTAATATCTCTTAATATCAATGGACTCAATTCCCCAATAAGAAAACATAGACTCACAGACTAGATACATAGACAGGACCCAACATTTTGTTGCATGCAGAAAAAGCACCTCAGGGACAAAGACAGACACTAACCTCAGAGTGAAAGGCTGGAAAATAATTTTCCAAGCAAATGGTGCCAAGAAAAAAGCTGGAATAGCCATTCTAACATCAAATAAAATAGACTTTCAACCTAAAGTTATCAAAAACACAAGGAGAGACACTTCATACTCCTCAAAGGTAAAATCTACCAAGATACACCCTCAATTCTGAACATCTATGCTGCAAAACCAAGGACATACACATTCATTAAAGAGATTTTAGTAAAGCTCAAAACACACATTGCACAGCACTCTTAGCAATTAACAGATTTGGGAAGAGAAATTAAACAGAGACACAATAAAAGTAACATGAGTTATGAAACAACTAGATTTAAATGATATCTATAGAACATTTTATATAAAATGAAAGGATATAACTTCTCAGCATCTCATGATACCATGTCAAAAATTGACCATATAATCAGTCAAAAACAGGCCTCAACAGATACAAAAATATGGAAATAATCCCATACATCCTATCATATCACTGCCTACAAAGGCTGATCTTCAATAACAACAAAAATAATAGAATGACAATATACATATGGAAGGTGAACAACACTCTGCTCAAGTTGATAATTTGGTCAAGGAGGATGTAAAGAAAGAAATTAAAGACTTTTTAGAGTTTAATGAAAATGAAGACAAACCATACCCCAAATTAGTGGGACACTATGAAAGAAATACTAGGAGGAAAACTCATAGCTCTGAGTACCTCCAACTGGAGAGAGTATACACTACCACCTTGACAGCAGAGCTAAAAGCTCTAGAAGAAAAGGAAGAAAATTCACCCAAGAGTAATAGACTATAGGAAATAATCAAACTCAGGGCTGAAATCAACCAAGTGGAAACAAAAACAACTATACAAAGAATCAACCAAACCAGGAGCTGATTCTTTGAGAAAATCAACAAGATAGATAAACCCTTAGTCAGACTAACTAGAGGACACAGGGACAGTATCGTAATTAACAAAATCAGAAACGAAAGGGGAAACATAACAACAGACCCCAAGGAAATACAAAAAAATACGATCAGATCCTACAACAAAAGGCTATACTCAACAAAACTGGAAAACCTGGATGAAATGGACAATTTTCTAGACAGATAACAGGTACCAAAGTTAAATCAGGATCAGATTAACGATCAAAACTGTCCCATATCTTCTAAAGAAATAGAAGTCATTTAAAGTTTCCCAACGAAAAAAAGTCCAGTACCAGATGGGTTTAGTGCAAAGTTCTATCAGACCTTCAAAGAAGACCTAATTCCAATATTCCTCAAACTATTCCACAAGATAGATACAGAAGGTACTCTAACCAATTCATTCTATGAAGCCACAATTACTCTGATACCTTAACCACACAAAGGCCCAACAAAGAAAGAGAACTTCAGATCAATTTCCCTTATGAATATCAATTCAAAAATACTCAATAAAATTCTTGCAAACCTAATCCAAGAACACATCAAAATGATCATCCATCATTATCAAGTAGGCTTCATCCCAGGAATGCAGGGAAGGTTCAATATATGGAAATCCATCAATGTGACCCACTGTATAAACAAACTCAAAGACAAATACCACATGATCATCTCATTAGATGATGAGAAACATTTGAAAAAATCCAACAACCATTCACGATAAAAGTCTTGGAAAGATTGGGAATTCAAGGCCCATACCTAAACATGACAAAAGCAATATACAACAAACCAGTAGCCAACATCAAAGTAAATGGAGAGAAACTTGAAGCAATTCCACTAAAATCAGGGATTAGACAAGGCTACCCACCCTCTCCCTACCTATTCAATATAATACTTGAAATCACAGCCAGAGCAATTAGACAACAAAAGGGGATCAAAGGAATACAAATTTGAAAGGAAGAAGTCAAACTAACATTATTTGTAGATAATATGATAGCATATATAAGTGACCTCAAAAATTCCAAAAGAGAACTCCTAAACCTGATAAACAACTTCAGTTAAGTAGGTGGATATAAAATTACCTCAAACAAATCAGTGGCCTTTCTAGACACAAAGGATAAACAGGCTGAGAAAGAAATTTGGGAAACAACACCCTTAAAATTAGTCACAAATCATATAAAATACCTTGGTGTGACTTTAACTAAGCAAGTGAAAAATCTGTATGATAAGAACCTCAAGTCTCTGAAGAAAGAAATTGAAGATCTCAGAATATGTAAAGATCTGCCATGCTTCTGGATTAGCAGGTTTAATAAAGTAAAAATGGCTATCTTGCTGAAAGCAATCTACAGATTCCATGCATTCCCCATCAAAATACCAACTCAATTCTTCACAGAGTTAGAAAGGACAATTTGCAAATTCTTCTGGAATAACAAAAAACCTAGGATAGCAAAAGCTATTCTCAACAATCAAAGAACCTCTGGGGAAATTACCATCCCTGACCTCAAGTTGTACATCGGGCCAATTGTGATAAAAACTGTATGGTACTGGAACAATGACAGACAGGTAGATCCATGGAATAGAATATAAGACCCTGAAGTGAACCCACACACCTATCATCACTTGATCTTTGACTAAAGAGCTACAACCATCGAGTGGAAAGAAGATAGCATTTTCAACAAATGGGGGTGGCTCAACTGGCAGTTAGCATGTAGAAGAATGCAAATTCATCCTTGCTCATCTCCTTGTACATAGCTCAAGTCTAAGTGGATCAAGGAACACCATATAAAACCAGAGACACTGAAACATATGGAACAGAAAGTACAGAAGAGCCTTGAAGATAAGAGCACAGGTGAAAAATTTCTGAACAGCACACTAGTGCCTTGTGCTGTAAGGCCAAGAATCAACAAATGGGACCTCATAAAATTGCAAAGCTTCAGTAAGGCAAAGGATACTGTTAATAAGACAAAACAGATACCAACAGATTGGGAACAGATCTTTATCAATCCTAAATCTGATAGGGGACTAATATCCAACATATATATAACTCAAGAAAACCAAATAACCATATTAGAAATGGGGTACAGTGCTAAAAAAATAATTCTCAACTGAGGAATACCGAATGGCTGTGAAGTACCTAAAAAAATGTTCAACATCCTTAATCATCAGAGAAAGGCAAATCAAAACAACCCTGAGATTCCACCTCATACCAGTCAGAATGGCTAATATCAAATACTCAGGTAACAGCAGAAGCTGGCAAAGATGTTGAGAAAGAGGAACAGGCCTCCATTGCAGATGAGACTGCAAGCTTGTACAACCACTCTGGAATACAGTTTGGTAGATCCTCAGAAAACTAGACATAGTCCTACCGGAAGATCCAGCAATACCATTCCTGGGCATATACCCAGAAGATGCTCCAACTTGTAATAAGGACACATGCTCCATTATGTTCGAGCAGCTTTATTTATAATAACCAGAAGCTGGAAAGAACCTAGATATCCCTCAAGAGAGGAATGGATACACAAAATGTACATTTACACAATGGAGTACTACTCAGCTATTAAAAACAATGAATTCATGAAATTCTTAGACAAATGGATGGATCTGGAGGATATCATCCTAAGGGAGGTAACCCAATCACAAAAGAACACACATGATATGCACTGGATGATAAGTGGATATTACCCCAGAAGCTCAGAATACCAGATACAATTTGCAAAACACATGAAACTCAAGAAGAAGGAAGACCAAAGTGTGGACACTTTGATCCTTCTTAGAAGGGGGAACAAAATACCCATGAAAGGAGTTACAGAGAAAAAGTTTTGATGAGAGTCTTAAAGCATGATCATCCAGAAACTGCCCCACCTGAGGATCCATCCCATGAACAACCACCAAACCCAGACACTATTGCAGATGCCAAGAAGAGCTTGCTAACAGGAGAGTGATATAGCTGTCTTCTGAAAGACTCTGCCAGTGCCTGACTAATACAGAAGTGGATGCTCACAGTCATCCATTGGACAGAACACAAGGTCCCCAACAAAGGGGAAAGTACCCAAGGAGCTTACAGGGTTTGAGCCCCTAAGAGGAACAACAAGATGAACTAACCTGTAACCCCAGAGCTCCCTGGGACAAAACCACCAATCAAAGAAAAAAAAAAAACACAGAGAGACTCATGGCTCTAGCTGCATATGTAGCTGAGGATGGCCTAGTCTGTCATCAATGGCAGGAGAAGCCCTTGGTCCTTTGAAGTTTCTCTGCCCCTTTATAGAGGAATGCCTGGGCCAGGAAGTGGGAGTGGTGGGTTGGGAAGAAGAGGGAGGAAAGATAGGATAGGAGATTTTCAGAGGGAAAGCTAGGAAAGGGGATAACATTTGAAATGTAATAATGAAAATATCTAATTAAAAAATAAAAACCATAAAATAAAAAATAAATAAATATAAAAGAACTGCTAACAGTTAAGCTGACAAACTTTCTTGGTGAACTTGAGACCTTGCTGATATCTGTATTGTGTGTCCTGATCACAGCCTTTACTTCTTACAAAGAACTTGGTAAAATACAAACAAGTAAATTAACTTATAGATGTAGTATTGCTAGGACTTTCAGAGAAATTGGTAAAGAACTGTAGTAAAGGTAATGAACATCTAAGATAATCCAGAATTTGCTAACCTGCTAAACATTCACTCACTGCAGTGAATTGGGAGGTTGGGACTTTTATTCCTGCTTTACAGGATAGAGGTTCCTAGTGTTAATGGTGCTACTAAGGTAGGAGGATTGAAAAGTTCCTGGAAAGCTTCCTCTAAATTAAGGGGATTCTGCTTCAAATATTCCAAAAAGCAAAATGTATCTCTCACAAAATGGCAAAAGTCAATTTTGTTTTTTTAAGGTAAAATTATAATAAAAATCTTAAAAGTGTTAAAAGAAAAAAGAAACAAGGTATTTAAATACCTTCAACAAAATTATAGAAGACTAACCTAAAGAAAGAGATGCCCATGAACATACAAGAAGTCTATAGAACTTAATAGACTCGACCAGAAAAGAAATTCCTCCCGATGCATAATAATTAAAATACCAAATGAACAAAACAAAGAAAGAATTTTAAAAGCAGTAAGGGAAAAAGGTCAAGTAACATATAAAGGCAGACCTATCAGAATTACATCAGACTTCTTTCCAGAGACTATGAAAGCTAGAAGATCCTGGACAGATGTCATACAGACACTAAGAGAACACAAATGACAGCCCAGGCTACTATACCCAGCAAAACTCTCAATCAGCATAGATGGAGAAACAAGATATTCCATGACAAACCAAATTTACTCTATATCTTTCCAGAAATCCAGCCCTACAAAGGATAATAGATGGAAAACACCAATACAAGGAGTGAAACTACACCCTAGAACAAGCAAGAAATCATCTTTCAACAAACCCACATAAACATAATTCCACCGCTAACAAGAAAATTAACAGGAAGTAACAATCACTTTTCATTAATATCTCTTAATATGAAAATTAATAACACCAACATATCCTAATTGATTGAAATTCAAAAATATGAGGATTTAGAAGTTTGTCAGCTGTCATCCAGTGGTATCTCTAATTTGGTAATGAGAGAAATAGGTCCAATATTGTACAACCCATATACACTTTCTGCTTGTTTGTACATGACAGGGTCTTGCTATGTGCCACACAATGATCTTGAAATCATGCTTCTCCTATCTCAGCCTCTCTATTACTTGGATTGCTTATTTGATGTTTTTACACTATACTATAGTTTTCATAACAGCTTACATATTTCAAAATTATTTATACAGTCAAAAGAAATGTAGACAATTAATTTGGGAGGTGGCTTATAAGAGAACAGCAGAGAGTGAAACTGAAGCCTTTGCTTGAAATTTATAATTATTGTATCAATTTTGATGAAGAGGACTTTATATGTTATTTATTCTGAGATGAATGCTTTTCAAAATCATCACAGCCAATGCACCAGAATCTTACCCTCACCTAACGTCTGTGCTACCCTCCAAGCAGAACCATTCTTCATTGAAATAGTTGATGAATGACTTCATTGGATAGACCATCTTAATATGCACACCATTTCTTAAATGAATGTAACCTGTTCCCTGCGGACTGAAAGAGATGACAATCACTCAAGTCAAATAGCTTTGACCATAGCAGGAAATGTGTATCCAAAAATTGTGCCTACAATTCATTCATTGGCGCAGCTGAACTGCCAAATCTTAGCTTATCTACTCTGGAGATAAAATTCTTTGGTGATGTGAGGACCTTGAAATACAGTCTTATTACAATGAACTCCAATGTCCAAAAATTGGTATTATTTTGTGTTTGTACCACAGTAAGAGCCAAGATTTTAAACCCCACTAAAAACAAAATGAACAAACAAAAAGACTTTATCTATTTATGTTAATTAAAAAACTAATAGTGATATGTTATTTTAAAATAGCATACAGATAGTATATTTGGAGTTACTTAAAATTTATATTGAGAAAAATGTATGTATTTTCAGTATTGTTGTAGACTAGCATCTACATAAGACTGTTCAATTGATTGTTGTTTTATATCAAACAACTTTTATAATAATCATTTTTATTGTTACAATATTTTATAAATTTTAAAGAATATGATAAAAGACAGGTATTGTGGGTTTTGAAAGGGGGGTCTCTGGGAGGAGTTGGGGTACAAAAGGGAAATAAGAATGTGATATAAGTCTGTTTACTCAAAATATGTTTTTAAATGTTAACAAATTCAGATAAATTGAAATCATGTATCTTTTCTCATCATAATGCAATAAAACTTTAAAAAAAAAGAAACAAGGTATCTGCTTCTGCTTTGGTTTTGTACAGCTGTGCAGAGAAATAGGTGTGAATAAAAGAACTCAGAATTTCCTATCAATTTGGTGAAATTTCTAAAGAAATGCTTTGTTGTAGAAGACAATATCAGAGACAACCAGCCACCTTCGGGGCCAGAGGACAGGTGTCCGCAGGGCCCAGGAGGCTTCTGCCTCAGTTTCTGCGGGAGCCACCTTTGTTCCGGGACTCCACGGTGGGCAGTCTGCAGGTGAGAGTGTGGAATACAGAGGATAGCAGCTTCTGGGACAGGCGAGAGCCTCAGAGCTCCTGAGGCAGTGCCATTTTTGGCTCCAGACAACCGGCCACCTTCCTGGCCAGAGGACAGGTGCCCACCCAGCCTGGATGACCTTTGCCTCAAGATCCATGGTAGCCATCTTGGATTCAGGACTCCGAAGAAAGTAGTCTACACAGGGGAGAGTGTGGACTACTGAAACAATGGCTTCTGTGACAGGCCAAAGCAACACAACATCTCGGAAATATCCTGTTTTGGGCTTTCTTCTTCGGCCAGGAGGAGGTCCAAACACCAGACAACTGTGTACCTTCCCAGAAAGAGGAGACCTTGCCTGCAGAGACTGCTCTGACCACTGAAACTCAGAGGAGAGAGCTAATCTCCCAGGTCTGTTCATAGAGGGTAACAAAATCACCAGAGGAACAATCTCTAAACAGAGACAACTATAACAACTAACTCCAGAGATTACCAGATGGTGAAAGGTAAACGTAAGATTCTTACTAACAGAAACCAGGACCACTCACCATCATCAGAACCCAGCACTCCCACTTCGCCCAGTCCAGGGCACCCCAACACACCTGAAAAGCTAGACCTGGATTTAAAAGCATATCTCACGATGATAGTAGAGGACATCAAGAAGGACTTAAATAACTCACTTAAAGAAATACAGGAGAACACTGCTAAACAAGTAGAAGACATTAAAGAGGAAACACAAAAATCCCTTAAAGAATTGCAGGAAAACTTAACCAAACAGGTAGAAGACATTAAAGAGGAAACACAAAAATCCCTTAAAGAATTGCAGGAAAAGACAACGAAACAGGTGATGGAATTGAATAAAACCATCCAAGACCTAAAAAGGGAAGTAGACAAAATAAAGAAAACCCAAAGTGAGGCAACGCTGGAGATAGAAACCCTAGGAAAGAAATCTGGAACCATAGATTCGAGCATCAGCAACAGAATACAAGAGATGGAAGAGAGAATCTCAGGTGCAGAAGATTCCATAGAGAATATCGGCACAACAATCAAAGAAAATGGAAAAGGCAAAAAGATCCTAACTCAAAACATCCAGGATTTCAAGGACACAATGAGAAGACCAAACCTACGGATAATAGGAGTGGATGAGAATGAAGATTTTCAACTCAAAGGACCAGCAAACATCTTCAACAAAATTATTGAAGAACACTTCCCAAATCTAAAGAAAGAGATGCCCATGAACATACAAGAAGCCTACAGAACTCCAAATAGACTGGACCAGAAAAGAAATTCCTCCCGACACATAATAATCAGAACAACAAATGCAATAAATAAAGATAGAATACTAAAAGCAGTAAGGGGAAAAGGTCAAGTAACATATAAAGGCAAGCCTATCAGAATTACACCATATTATTCAGTAGAGTCTATGAAAGCCAGAAGAGCCTGGACAGATGTTATAAAGACACTAAGAGAACACAAATTCAAGCCCTGGCTACTATACCCAGCCAAACTCTCAATTACCATAGATGGAGAAACCAAAGTATTCCACGACAAAACCAAATTCACCCATTATCTCTCCATGAATCCAGCCCTTCAAAGGATAATAACAGAAAAAAACCAATACAAGGACGGGAACCACGCCCTAGAAACAACAAGAAGGTAATCCCTCAACAAACCCTAAAGAAGACAGCCACAAGAACAGAATGCCAACTTTAACAACAAAAATAACAGGAAGCAACAATTACTTTTCCTTAATATCTCTTAATATCAATGGACTCAACTCCCCAATAAAAAGACATAGACTAACAAACTGGCTACACAAACAAGACCCAACATTTTGCTGCTTACAGGAAACTCATCTCAGAGAAAAAGATAGACACTACCTCAGAATCAAAGGCTGGAAAACAATTTTCCAAGCAAATGGTATGAAGAAACAAGCTGGAGTAGCCATTCAAATATCTAACAAAATCGACTTCCAACCCAAAGTAATCAAAAAAGACAAGGAGGGGCACTTCATACTCATCAAAGGTAAAATCCTCCAAGAGGAACTATCAATCCTGAATATCTATGCTCCAAATACAAGGGCAGCAACATTCATTAAAGAAACTTTAGTAAAGCTCAAAGCACACATTGCACCTCACACAATAATAGTGGGAGATTTCAACACACCATTTTCACCAATGGACAGATCATGGAAACAGAAACTAAACAGGGACACAGTGAAACTAACAGAAGTGATGAAACAAATGGATTTAACAGATATCTACAGAACATTTTATCCTAAAACAAAAGGATATACCTTCTTCTCAGCACCTCATGGTACCTTCTCCAAAATTGACCACATAATTGGTCACAAAACAAGCCTCAACATATACAAAAATATTGAAATTGTCCCATGCATCCTATCAGATCACCATGGACTAAGGCTGATCTTCAATAACAAAATAAATAATGGAAAGCCAACATTCACGTGGAAACTAAACAACACTCTTCTCAATGATAACTTGGTCAAGGAAGGAATAAAGAAAGAAATTAAGGACATTTTGGAGTTTAATGAAAATGAAGCCAAAACATACCCAAACTTATGGGAAACAATGAAAGCATTTCTAAGAGGAAAACTCATAGCTCTGAGTGCCTCCAAAAAGAAACTAGAGAGAGCAAAAATTAGCAGCCTCACAACACACCTAAAAGCTCTAGAACAAAAGGAAGCAAATTCACCCAAGAGGAGTAGAAGGCAGGAAATAATCAAACTCAGGGGTGAAATCAACCAAGTGGAAACAAGAAGAACTATTCAACGAATCAACCAAAGAGGACCTGGTTCTTTGAGAAAATCAACAAGATAGATAAACCATTAGCCAGACTCACTAGGGGACACAGAGAAAGCATCCAAATTAACAAAATCAGAAATGAAAAGGGAAACATAACAACAGATCCTGAAGAAATCCATAACACCGTCAGATCCTTCTCCAAAAGGCTATACTGGACAAAATTGGAAAACCTGGATGAAATGGACAAGTTTCTAGACAGATACCAGGTACCAAAGTTAAATCAAGATCAGGTTAATAATCTAAACAGTCCTATATCCCCTAAAGTAATAGAAGCAGTCATTAATAGTCTCCCAACCAAAAAAGGCCCAGGACCAGATGGGTTTAGTGCAGAGTTCTATAAGACCTTCAAAGAAGATCTAATCCCAGTTCATCACAAACTACTCCACAAAATAGAAACAGAAGGTACTCTACCCAACTCATTATATGAAGCCACAATTACTCTGATGCCTAAACCACAAAAAAGACCCAACAAAGATAGAGAACTTCAGACCAATTTCCCTTATGAATATCGATGCAAAAATCCTCAATAAAGTTCTTGCTAACCGAATCCAAGAACACATCAAAACAATCGTCCATCCTGACCAAGTAGGTTTCATCCCAGGAATGCAGGGATGGTTCAATATATGGAAATTCATCAACATAATCCAGTATATAAACAAACTCAAAGACAAAAACCACATGATCATCTCGTTAGATGCAGAAAAAGCATTTGACATAATCCAACACCCATTCATGATAAAAGTCTTGGAAAGATCAGGAATTCAAGGCCCATACCTAAACATGATAAAAGCAATCTACACCAAACCAGTAGCCAACATCAAAGTAAATGGTGAGAAGCTGGAAGCAATCCTACTAAAATCAGGGACTAGACAAGGCTGTCCACTCTCTCCCTACCTATTCAACACTGTACTTGATGTCCAGCAAGAGCAATTCAACAACAAAAGGAGATCAAGGGGATACAAATTGGAAACGAAGAAGTCAAAATATCACTTTTTGCAGATGATATGATAGTTTATATAAGTGACTCTAAAAATTCCAACAGAGAACTCCTAAGCCTGATAAACAGCTTTAATCAAGTAGCTGGATATAAAATTAACTCAAACAAGTCAATGGCCTTTCTGTACACAAAGGATAAACAGGCTGAGAAAGAAATTAGGGAAACAAAACCCTTCTCAATAGTCACAAATAATATAAAATAACTTGGTGTGACTCTAACTAAGGAAGTGAAAGATCTGTATAATAAAAACTTCAAGTCTCTGAAGAAAGAAATTAAAGAAGATCTCAGAAGTTGGAAAGATCTCCCATGCTCATGGATTGGCAGGATCAATATAGTAAAAATGGCTATCTTGCCAAAAGCAATCTACAGATTCAATGCAATCCCCATCAAAATTCCAACTCAATTCTTCAACGAATCAGAAAGGGCAATCGGCATATTCATCTGTAATAACAAAAAACCTAGGATAGCAAAAACTCTTCTCAAGGATAAAAGAACCTCTGGTGGAATCACCATGCCTGACCTAAAGCTCTACTACAGAGCAATTGTGATAAAAACTGCATGGTACTGGTATAGTGACAGACAAGTAGACCAATGGAACAGAATTGAAGACCCAGAGATGAACCCACACAGCTATGGTCACATGATCTTTGACAAGGGAGCTAAAACCATCCAGTGGAAAAAAGACAGCATTTTCAACAAATGGTGCTGGCACAACTGGCAGTTATCATGTAGAAGAATGAGAATTGATCCATTCCTATCTCCTTGTACTAAGGTCAAATCTAAGTGGATTAAGGAAATCCACATAAAACCAGAGACACTGAAACTTATAGAGGAGAAAGTGGGGAAAAGCCTTGAAGATATGGGCACAGGGGAAAAATTCCTGAATAGAACAGTAATGGCTTGTGCTGTAAGATCGAGAATTGACAAGTGGGACCTCATAAAATTGCAAAGCTTCTGCAAGGCAAAAGACACCGTCAATAAGACAAAAAGACCACCAACAGATTGGGAAAAGATCTTTACCTATCCTAAATCAGATAGGGGACTAATATCCAATATATATAAAGAACTCAAGAAGGTGGACTCCAGAAAATCAAATAACCCCATTAAAAAATGGGGCTGAGAGCTGAACAAAGAATTCTCACCTGAGGAATACCGAATGGCAGAGAAGCACCTGAAAAAATGTTCAACATCCTTAATCATCAGGGAAATGCAAATTAAAACAACCCTGAGATTCCACCTCACACCAATCAGAATGGCTAAGATAAAAAATTCAGGTGACAGCAGATGCTGGTGAGGATGTGGAGAAAGAGGAACACTCCTCCATTGTTGGTGGGATTGCAAGCTTGTACAACCACTCTGGAAATCAGTCTGGCGGTTCCTAAGAAAATTAGACATAGTACTACCGGAGGATCCTGCAATACCTCTCCTGGGCATATATCCAGAAGATGTGCCAACCGGTAAGAAGGACACATGCTCCACTATGTTCATAGCATCCTATTTATAATAGCCAGTAGCTGGAAAGAACCCAGATGCCCCTCAACAGAGGAATGGATACAGAAAATGTGGTACATTTACACAATGGAGTACTACTCAGCTATTAAAAAGAATGAATTTATGAAATTCCTAGCCAAATGGATGGACCTGGAGGGCATCATCCTGAGTGAGGTAACTCAATCACAAAGGAACTCGCACAATATGTACTCACTAATAGGTGGATATTAGCCCAAAACTTAGGATACCCAAGATATAAGAATCAATTTGCTAAACGCATGAAACTCAAGAAGAATGAAGACCAAAGTGTGGACACTTTGCCCCTTCCTAGAAATGGGAACAAAATACCCATGGAAGGAGTTACATAGACAAAATTTGGAGCTGTTACGAAAGGATGGACCATCTAGTGATTGCCATATCCAGGGATCCATCCCATAATCAGCTTCCAAACGCTGACACCATTGCATACACTAGGAAGATTTTGCTGTAAGGATCCAGATATAGCTGTCTCTTGTGAGACTATGCTGGGGGCCTAGCAAACACAGAAGTGGATAATCACAGTCAGCTATTGGATAGGTCACACAGCCCCCAATGGAGGAGCTAGAGAAAGTACCCAAGGGGCTAAAGGGAACTGCAACCCTATAGGTGGAAAAACAATATGAACTAACCAGTACCCGGAGCTCTCGTCTCTAGCTGCATATATATCAAAAGATGGCCTAGTCAGCCATCACTGGAAAGAGAGGCCCTTTGGACTTGCAAACTTTATATGCCCCAGTACAGAGGAACGCCAGGGCCAAAAAGGGGGAGTGGGCGGGTAGGGGATTGGGGAGGGTGGGTATGGGGGACTTTTGGGATAACATTGGAAATGTAAACTAGGAATATACCTAATTAAAAAAAAGAAAAAAAAAAGAAGACAATAGCCAGTATAGAAAGATCAAGTGTTGCAATCATATAAAAAATGTATAAAGCACAATTTGACTCAAAGAAATATGGATGGCAATAAGAAAAGGTATCAATGCCTTCAAAAGACCATCATCTGTACTCTCATATTCAAATGGTTAAAGTCTAACATAAACGCAAATAATTATTTTGATTAGACATACACTTTTGTTCTTTCAAGACAGTTGTTGTAAATGTTACCATGCAAAACCAGTATTATTGTCTTTGATCAGCAAATATATGTCATTCTTAAGTTCCATCTTCCACAAACCCTAAACAACTTACTCAGGCCAGGCAGTGTTGGAGCATGCCTTTAATTACAGCACTTGGGAGGCAGAGGCAGGCAGATTTCTGAGTTTGAGGCCAGCCTGGTCTACAGAGTGAGTTCCAGGACAACCAGAGCTATACAGAGAATGCCTGTCTCGAAAAACCAACAAAGTAAAGCAAAACAAACAAACAAATAAAACCCAAACAAAAATAAAAAAAAAACAAAACAAAAAACTTATTCAGACCTTCCTTTACTTAGATTTAAGATTTCTTGTTTATTTCTTTTTTTCTTTAAACAATTTTTATTAGATATTTTCTTCATTTACAATTCAAATGCTATCCCAAAAGTCCCCTATATACTCCCTCCAACTTGCTCCCCAACCCACACACTCCCGCTTCCTGGCCCTGGCATTCCCCTGTTCTGGGGCATATAATCTTCACAAGAGCAAGGGCCTCTCCTCCCAATGATGGCCAACTAGGCCATCTTCTGCTACATATGCAGCTAGAGACATGAGATCTGGGGGTACTGGTTAGTTCATATTTCTGTTCCTCCTATAGGGTTACAGATCCCTTCAGCTCCTTGGGTACTTTCTCTAGCTCCTCCGTTGGGTGCCCTGTGTTCCATTCAATAGATAACTGTGAGAATCCACTTCTGTATTTGGCAGGCACTGGCATAGCCTCACAAGAGCAGCTATATCAAGGTCCTTTCAGCAAAATCTTGTTGGCATATGCAATAGTGTCTGTGTTTGGTGGTTGATTATGGGATGGATTCCGGGAAGGGGCAGTCTCTGCATGGTCCTTCCTTCTGTCTCAGCTCCAAACTTTGTCTCTGTAACACCTTTCATGTGTATTTTTGTTCCCCATTATAAGGAAGGATGAGGTCTCCACACTTTGGTCTTCCTTCTTCTTGAGTTTCATGTGTTTTGCAAATTGTATCTTGAGTATTCCAAGTTTCTGTGCCACTTAATATCCACTTATCAGTGGATACATAACTAGTGACTTCTTTTGTGATTGGGTTACCTCCCTTAGGATGATATCCTCCAGATAGAATTTCACAAATTCATTGTTTTTAATAGCTGAGTAGCACTCCATTGTGTAAATGTACCACATTTTCTGTTTCCATTCTCTTGTTGAGGGACACCTGGATTCTTTCAAGCTTCTGGGTATTATAAATAAGGCTGCAAAACATAGTGGAGCATGTGTCCTTATTACCAGTTGGAACATCTTCTGGATATATGCCCAGGAGAGTTATTGCTGGATCTGCAGAGAGTACTATGTCCAATTTTCTGAGGAACATCCAGTACAAGCTTGCAATCCCACCAGCAATGGAGGAGTGTTCCTCTTTCTCCACATCCTCACCAGCATCTGCTGTCACCTGAATTTTTGATCTTAGCCATTCTGACTGTCGTGAGTTAGAATCTCAGGGTTGTTTTGACTTGCATTTTTTGATTTTTTTCTTTACCATTTATCTTGCATTCTTAGTACAGAAGGTTATTTTGTCATAACAAAGCACATAACTTCTAAAGGCTATCTAAAGTATTTCCTTGCAACCTTATTTATAATATCTAAAAGATGGAAAGAACCCAGATGTCCCTCAACAGAGGAATGGATACAGGAAACGTGGTGCATTTACACAATTACTGTGGTATTCAAAACAATAACTTCACGAAATTCACAGGCAAATGGGTGAAAGTAGAAAATATCACCCTGAGTGAGGTAACAGTCAAAAATGAACACACATGTTATGTACTCACTGATAAATTGATATTAGGCAAAATGCTGAGAATACCCAGGATATAACACACAGATAATATGAATCAGCTCAAGAAGGAAGACCAAAGTGTTTTCAAAGGATGCTTCAGTCCTTCTTTTTCTTTTTTTTAATTACATATTTTCTTTATTTACATTTCAAATGTTATCTCCTTTCCTGGTTTCCCCTCGGAAAACTCCCTATACCCTCTCCCCTCCCCCCTGCTCACCAACCCACCTACTCCTGCTTCCTGTCCCTGGCATTCCCCTACACTGGTGCATAGAGTCTTCACAGGACCAAGGGCCTCTCCTCCCATTGATGTCTCACAAGGCCATCTTCTGCTACATATGCAACTGGAGCCATGAATCCCACCATGTGTACTCTTTGGTTGGTGGTTTAGTCCCTGGGAGCTCTGGAGGTACTGGTTAGTTCATATTGTTGTTCCTCCTATGTGAATGTAAACCCTTTCAGCTCCTTGGGTCCTTCTTAGAAAGAAACAAAATACTCACAGGAGGTAGAGAGTGGAAGGGACTTTGGAGGAAGAGAGAGGGGAGAGGAAAAGGGGGGAAGGATCAGTTATGGAAGGAGAGGGGTTGATATAGCAATGAGGGCTGGGGACCTGAGGGTAGCAACCAGAAAGTACCAGATACCAGGAAATCAAGAGGCTCCCAGGAACCAAAGCAGATGAGATTAGCTGAAATGTCCAACAAAGGGAAGGGAGAACCTGTAGAAACCATATCTAGAGGTTAGGCAAGGTCCCTGGTTGAGTGATGGGTTCACTCACTCATCTCCAAAAATTTAACCCAGAATTGCTCCTGTCTAAAGAAAATACAGGGACAAATTGTGGAACAGAGACTGAAGGAAAGGCTATCCAGAGGCTGCCCCACCTGGGGATCCATCCCATATACAGTGACAATACCCAAACACTATTGTGGATGCCAAGAAGTGCATGTTGACAGAAGCCTGATATAGCTGTCTCCTGAGAGGCTGTGCCAGAGCCTGACAAATGCAGATGTGGATCCAACCATTGGAGGTGTTAGGGAAGGGACTGAAGGAGTTGAAGGGGTTTGCAACTCCATAGGAAGAACAACAATATCAACCAATTAGACCCCCCAGGTACTAAACTACCAACAAAAGAGGACACATGAAGGGACCCATGGCTCCAGTTGCATATGTAGCAGAGAATAACTTTATCTGGCATCAATGGGAGGAGAAGCCCTTGGTCCTATCAAGGCTTGATGCCCCATTGTAGGGGAATGCCAGGGCTGTCAGGTGTAAATGAGTCATGTGAGGGGGAGCATCTTCGTAGAAGCAGGGTGATGGAGGATGGGATGGGGGTTTGCAGAGGGAAATCCAGGAAAGGGGAAAACATTTGAAATTTAAATAAGTAAAATATCCAATAAAAATAATTTGTACCAAAATTATAATCTCACATGTTTCTCAGCAATTTTCTCTCATACCTACTTATTACTTTTTTCTTTTCTACTACAGTTCTTAAACTAAGGGGAAACTGTTAGAGCATAGGCACAATTTCAGGGATTGAATTGCTAAAGAAATATCATTTTCTTCTCCATCAATTGCTAGTAACATCAGAGATAGAGATGGGAGTTCTTTGTCTTCTCTATCCATGCTTTGTCTTCAGATACCATGATAATGTGGAGTTCCAATTTTTTATATGAAAAACTTAGGCACTATAATACTGGCCACAGTTTAATGCATTGCCTCTATGACTAGTCTAATTAATACAGACGTGAGTAAGAGAATTATAAAAATATTCAACAGAGGTCCAAGGAAAGGATAAAGATGTATAAACCATTATGGTCATTCAAAGATCACTGGAAACATTTTGTTCATTTCTTTATGCAAAGCATTAATTTAATCATCATATTGCATAGGAAAAATCAGACACATTAAAACAGTGAAGGTCCAAAAATTGTTGACAGCCAAGACTATGCTTAGCTTATTTGACAAATTAATTTTTGACAAAATAATTTATAGTAGCTCTATTTTGTAAAATATTTTCAGACTTCTCTTTTTATTCCAGTCACTATTCCTCAGATATCCAATTAAAAAGCCATTGTGGCTGCAATCACTCCAGGATCCAACAGAAGAAAACCATCACAATTCTTGGAGATAGCCCTCTTAATTTTATTGACTGATTGCAAAGATTTACTGAGCAAAATGTGTATAATACATTCTATCCATATAAACCTTAATAACCTGAAGGAAAGGTATTATAAGCAGCATTTTCACAGAAAGAAAGGTCTATCCCAAAGGCAGTTGCTAACCAAAGGGAAGAAAGTTGTAATTAGAGGTGGAATGGCAATAAGGAGCGATACAAGTACATTTAAACAATAAACATTCTGATAGTAAATTACCATTGACAAGAAAATAAGATGAAACTCTATTAATATGTGTGTGGGTAGATTTTATTTTGTCCCCTGTTATTTGTGCATAGTTCTTATGAGTTACTCATATGCCAGACAAATTTCCTTTTAAGAACTTGGAAATACATAGGTCTCCTTTGATGTAAATGCACTGCTCTTGTTTACTGCCATGTGCCAAATGGAACCATAGGTTATTTTCTAAGCTATTGGCAACAGATAGTATTAGCCTAAGAACAATAATAACCAACTTTGGTAAGCAATACATCAGATATTTTCTTTATCATCTTTATACAACTAGAATGTCCACGATCAGAGCTTTGTAAAAAGTAATTATGCTAAGAACACATATTATTGTGTTTAGACTGATCAATTAGATTAGTCCATCCAATATATCCATTCATGTGGCAAAAATATCTGTATACCATCTTTTATCCAGACAACTGATCCTAATAAATACAGACAATCCTTAGCATGGGACAATAATATCATACTACCTCCTATCACAGTCACTCCTTTTACAAAAGGCATTTGGATTATGCATTGGAAAGCTGGGAGTTAATATGCAGAACAGTCAATAAACATAACAGCATGACTTTGGAGGTCAGTAGTATAGTGTCCTTGCTATTTTTGTAAAGTCTCAACTGATGTGTTAATGTCTTGATGTCAGCTTGATGAAGTCAAGTTGTCTGCTTACTCTTTCTCTTAGGAACATCTCCTGTTGATGGTTTTGTGATCTGTCTTAGATATTTAATCTGTCTAGCAGTTTCTTGGATGCTACTTTGGCTGGATGCATAGAAATTGGAGCCATCTGGAACTTTGATCATTCTGGAAAGACACAAGCCTAACCTCACCCTAATGTTAAAAGAATATATGGCCATTTCCATTGACTAGTCTTTAGGTCTCTCCATTTAACATATACTTTAGGTTGTGCCATCTTTGGGGCAAAATACTTTGGGGCAGCAGAAAGGCATTATATTTTAAAGTGATTTTTAAAAATTTAAGCTAGCACAACTAAATGTACCATATTATGTGGGAATAAAGATAGGTGTAGCTCCCTACCTCACTTTTAAGGAGGGAAACTAAGCCCTAGAAAAAGAAAGAAAGTAATCCTCCAACAAACATAAAAGATGATAGCTACAAGAACAGAATCCCAACTACAACAACAAAAATGAAAGGAAGCAACAATTACTTTTCCTTAATATCTCTTAATATCAATGGACTCAATTTCCCAATAAAAAATATAGGCTAACAGACTGCCTACTTAAACAGGACCCAACATTTTGCTGAATATAGGAAACCCATCTCAGGGACAATGACAGAAACTACCTCACAGTAAAGGCTGGAAAACAATTTTCCAAGCAAGTGGTCCCAAGAAACAAGATGGAGTAGCCATTCTAATATCGAATAAAATTGACTTTCAACCTAAAGTTATCAAAAAACACAAGAAGGGGCACTTCATACTTTTCAAAGGTAAAATCTACCAAGATACACTCTCAATTCTAAACATCTATGCTCCAAAAGCAACATTCCTTGAAGAGACTTTAGTAAAGCTCAAAGCACATATTGCACCTCATACAATAATAGTGGGAGATTCAACACCACACTCTCATCAATAGACAGATCCTGGAAACAGAATCTAAATAGAGACAGAGTGAAATTAAGGGAAGGTATGGGACAAGTGGATTTCACTGATACCTATAGAACATTTAATCCTAAAACAGAAGGATATACCTTCTTCTCAGCACCTCATGGTACCTTCTCCAAAATTGGCCATATAACAGGTCATAAAAGAGACCTCAACAGATACAAAAATATTGAAATAATCCCATACATCCTATCAGATTACCACTGACAAAGGCTGATCTTCAATAAAAACATAAATAATAGAAAGCCAACGTACATGTGGAAGCTGAACTACACTCTGCTCAAGTTGATAACTTGGTCAAGGAGGAAGTAAAGAAAGAAATTAAAGACTTTTTAGAGTTTAATTAAAATGAAGACAAACCATACCCAAAATTATGGGGCACAATGAAAGCAGTCCTAAGAGGAAAACTCATAGCTCTGAGTACATCCAAAAAAGAACTGGAGAGAGCATACACTAGCACCTTGACAGCAGAGCTAAAAGCTCTAGAACAAAAGGAAGAAAATTCACCCAAGAGGAATAGACTGCAGGAAATAATCAAACTCAGGGCTGAAATCAACCAAGTGGAAACAATAACAACTATACAAAGAATCAACCAAACCAGGAGCTGTTCTTTGAGAAAATCAACAAGATAGATAAACCCTTAGCCAGACTAACTAGAGACAAAGGGACAGTATCCTAATTAACAAAATCAGAAATGAAAGAGGAGACAGAACAATAGAACCTGATAAAATCCCAAATATCATGTGATCCTACTACAAAAGTCTATACTTAACAAAACTCGAAAACCTGGATGAAATGGACAATTTCCTAGACTGATACCAAGTACTAAAGTTAAATCAGGATCAGATTAATGATCTAAACAGTCCCATATATTCTAAAGAAATAGAAACAGTCATATATAATCTCCTACACCCCCCCCAAAAAAAAACCCAGGACCTGATAAGTTTAGTGCAAAGTTCTAGCAGATCTTCAAAGAAGACCTAATTTCAATTCCCCTCAAACTATTTCAAAACATAGACAAAGAAGGTAATCTACCCAATTCATTCTATGAAGTCACAATTACTCTGATACCTAAACCACACAAAGACCCAACAAAGAAAGAGAACTTCAGACCAATTTCCCTTATGAATATCAATTCAAAAATACTCAATAAAATTCCCGAAAACCAAATCCAAGAATACATCAAAATGATCATCCATCATGACTAAGAAAGCTTCATCCCAGGGATGGAGCGATGGTTCAATATACGGAAATCCATCGATATAATCCACTATATTAAGAAACTCAAAGACAAATTCACCTAATCATGTCGTTAGATGCTGAAAAAGCATTTGACAAACTCCCACACCAATTCATGATAAAATTCTTGGAAAGATCAGGAATTCAAGGCCCATACCTAAACATAATAATAGCAATATACAGCAAACCAGTAGCCAACACCAAACTAAATGGAGAGAAACTTGAAGCAATCCCACTAAAATCAGGGACTGGACAAGGCTGCCCACTTTCTCTCTACCTAATCAATATAGTACTTGAAGTCCTAGCCAGAGCAATTCAACAACAAAAGGAGATCAAGGGGAAACAAATTGGAAAGGAAGAAGTCAAACTAATACTATTTGCAGATGATATGATACTATGAATAAGTGACCCCAAAAATTCCAGACGAGAACTCCTAAACCTGATAAAAAAAAACTTCAGTTAAGTAGCTGGATATAAAGTTAACTCAAACAAATCAGTGGCCTTTCTCTACACACAGGATAAACAGACTGAGAATTAATTTAGGGAACCAGCACCTTTCAAAATAGTTACAATAAGATAAAATACCTTGGTGTGACTCTAACTATGGAAGTGAAAGATCTGTATGATAAGAACCTCAAGTCTCTGAAGAAAGAAATTGAAGAAGATGTCAGAAGATGGAAAGATCTTCCATGTTCCTGGATTAGCATGTTTACTGTAGTAAAAATGGATATCTTTCTGAAAGCAATCAAGAGATTCAATGAAATCCCCATCAAAATTCCAACTCAATTCCTCACAGAATTAGAAAGGGCAATTTGCAAATTCATCTGGAATAACAAAAAACCTAGGATAGCAAAAGCTATTCTCAAGGATCAAAGAACTTCTGGTGGAATTATCATCCCTGACCTCAAGCTGTACTACAGATCAATTGTGATAAAACTGCATGGTACTGGCACAGTGACAGACAGGTAGATCAAAGGAATAGAATCGAGGGGCCAAAAATGAACCCACATACCCATATTCACTTGATCTTTGACAAAAGAACTAAAATCATCCAGTGGAAAGAAGAAGGCATTTCCAACAAATGTTACTGGCTCAACTGGTGGTTAGCAAGCAGAAGAATGTGAATTGATTCATTCTTATCTCCTTGAACAAAGCTCAAGTGTAAGTGGATCACGTAACTCTACATAAAGCCAGAGACAGTGAAACTTATAGAGGGAAAAGTGGGGGAAAGCCTTGCATATATGGGCAGATGGGAAAAATTCCTGAACAGAACACCAATGGCTTGTGCTGTAAGGCCAAGAATCAACAAATTGGACCTCATTAAATTGCAAAGCTTCTGTAAGGCAAAGGACACTGTCAATAAGACAAAATGGCAACCAACAGATTGGAAAAAGATCTTTACCAATCCTTAATCTGATAGGGGGCTAAGATCCAACACACACACACACACACACACACACACACACACACACACACACACATATATATATATATATATATATATAAAGAAGTCAAGAAGTTGGACTCCAGAATAACAAATGACCCTATTAAAAAATGGGGTACAGAACTGAACAAAAAGTTTTCAACTGAGGAATACTGAATGGCTGAAAAGCACCTACAAAATATGTTTAACATCCCTAATCATCAGGGAAATGCAAATCAAAACAACCCTGAGATCCCACCTCATACCAGTCAGAATGGCTAATATCAAAAACTCAAGTGTCAGCAGATGCTGACAAGAATGTGGAAAAAGAGGAATACTCCTCCATTGCTGGTGGGATTGCAAGCTGGTATAAACAATCTGGAAATCAGTCTGGCATTTTCTTAGAAAATTGGACATAGTACTAATGGATGATCCAGTAAAACCACATCTGGGCAGATACCCAGAAGATGTTCCAACTGGTAATAAGTACACATGCTCTTCTATGTTCATAGCAACCTTATTTATAATAGCCAGAAAGTGGAAGTTACCCAGATGTCCCTCAACAGAGGAATGGATACAGAAAATGTGGTACATTTACACAATGGTATATTACTTAGCTATTAAAAACAATGAATTTATGAAATTCTTAGACAAATGGATGGACCTGGAGGATATCATCCTAAGGGAGGTAACCCAATCACAAAAGAACACACATTATATGCACTCACTGATAACTGGATATTACCCCAGAAGCTCAGAATTCCCAAGTTACAATTTGCAAAACACATGAAACTAAAAAAGAAGGAAGACCAAAGTGTGTACACTTTGATCCTTCTTAGAAGGGGGAACAAAATACCCATGGAAGGAGATACAGAGACAAAGTTCAGAGATGAGACTGAAGGAATGACCATCCAGAAACTGCCACACCTGGGGTTGCATCCCATAAACAACCACCAAACCCAGACACTATTGCAGATGTCAACAAGAGCTTGCTGACAGGAGACTGATATAGCTGTCTCCTGAGAGGCTCTGCCAGTGCCTGGCAAATACAGAAGTGGATACTCATAGTCATCCTTTGGATGGAGCACAAGGTCCCCAGTGAAGAAGCTAGAGAAATACCCAAGGAGCTGAAGGGGTTTGAAGCCCCATAGGAGGAACATCAATATTAACTAACCAGTACCCCCCAGAGCTCCCTGGGACTAAACCACCAATCAAAGAAAATACATGGGGGGGGGGGTGGGGGACTAGTGGCTCTCGCTGCATATGTAGCAGAGGATGGCCTAGTTGGTCATCAATGGGATGAGAGGCCCTTGGTCCTATGAAGGTTCTATGACCCAGTATAGGAGAATGCCAGGGCCAGGAAGTGGGAGTGGGTGAGTTGGGGAGCAGGGGGATGGGGTAGTGGATAGGGGATTTTTGGTAGGGGAAACTAGGAAAGGGGATAATATTTGAAATGTAACTTAAGAAAATATCTAAGAAAAAAAATAAGCTAAGAGATATAGTCTAGTAACACGTAAGTGTATCTCTCACCTCCCACCAAGAAGCTTCCTTTTGTGTCATGTGGAGACCATTACAGAAAATCACAACTGGTCAAAATACAGAGAACAGCTGGTGGTGGAGTGTTTACTTCCAACTGATATATTTATAACATATCCTACATGTAAGTCTCAAGGAACTTCATGGAAGAGAATGGAAGTCTGTAGGAACCAGAGAACCAGCATGTCTACTACAGATAGTGTCTTCTGTAAATTACAGTGTGTCTGCTTGCATAACTATCTTGCATTCAGTTGCCCTACAAAGATCTGAAAATGACAGTACTGGTTATATGCCAAGATGTATAGAGAAATCGGAAAAGCTCTATTCCTTGCTGAGGAGCTACAGGCAATTAATGACTATCTAGAGAGGAAGGAAGAATGAATATTTTCTAGAAATGCACCCATTAATTGTTTATCTAATATTGTTATTAGCACCCACATATAAGGAACACTAAAGGCTCAGCAGGTTATATGTATAAATGTATATGTCTATGTACATGTAAAAATAATAATTAGAGAAAATGGGGAAAAGAAGCATATTTTACAAGAGAAACTAACCAAACATTTCTAAATAAAACATTACATAAAACATTGTATAGCTTTATATGTATGTTTTTCCCCTAAAAATTAGTGTAATAATTTAGCCCATGTGCTGTACTCATGGGCCTGAGATATTAAATAAAACATCCTACTACACAGTAGTTTCTAGATGTAGAACTTTTGTGTCAAGAGCTAATGACCAGTATCTCTTTGCCTAAAACATTATAGGGTCTTGATCAAAGACTCATTCAGCATGTACCTTTATTAACTGGCAATTGCTTTCAAATATTTGAAATCATATAATATATTGCTTCTCATATTTGTAATGTGTTCATGCAGAGTGGACCTCAGTTTAGAGAGGCTTATACCTTATACACTTTTGCTATCCTCATTAGCACAAGAAATAGAAAATTACAAGGATCAAGTTAGAAAGGTACAGGTGGAATACATTTTTAAAAATGAGAAAATGAATTTCAACAAACCATAAATTTTAAAAAGCTAAACAATGTCATAGATCATGAAAATATATTTTTGTTAGGTATCTATATCATACTAGCTTCTAACATTTTTCAAGTAGACACTTTTTGGTCAGTTTTGTAAATTCATTTACATAGAGATTATTTTTGATTGGTATTACCAAAGTTAAATGTATAACAGATGGAAGTCCACATACATATGTGTGCCCTCTATTTTCAGGAAAATTGAAAGAAAACAACAGATATAGGAATTCCAGTCAATACTGTTATACAACTTTTATCAATAAAGAAAAATGTAATACCAAGATCAAGAGATTCTATTTTTAACTGTTACCTGTGACTGCTGCTTTCTGGGCTTTTGTTTAGTGTGATAATTAGGTCTGAACCTTCACTGTCCACATACCTCTCATGCTGAGAAAAGAAGGACCTATTTCTCTCAAGAATAGCCTCTGGCTGTAACTACAACAGTGTCATTCTACTAAGTTAAAATGTCATGCTCAGTCCATGCCTAGGAATCAGCTCTGAGAAATCTCTGAACCAGAACCCATGCCTCATGACACTTGGAGATGCTCAGAAACAACAGGGCTCATCTCAGTTTTTGTAAACTCTAGATTTCTAGATTCTCCATGTTTCACCTGAAGGAAATGATAAAGGTACAAACTGTCTGCTCCAGGCATCACTTTTGATTTAGGATCTTCCATGTGATTAGTGTATAGGAGAATCACTTTGGAGAATATCTAGGACATCCTGAATCCAAGATGTGTTTTCTTAAGTCCATCACTTTAAGCTTTTTTGTCCTCTTGAGTTGTCATCAATCTTTTCTATATGGCTCTTTTGGAGATGGTTGCCTCTCCAGGTGACTCATTTGAGCAGTTTTCTCTGAGTAGTTTTAGGTTTCTTTCCCTTGCAGGGACAAGAGGTAGACTTTATAAATAGTACATGTCAGAGGAGAGCTGCCTTATGGATAATCCCAACATGAACACTGCAGACCTTTGAAGACATATGTAAGGTCCTTTGCTTCAAGACTCTGTAAAATGCATGCCTTTAACATATCCATGAGGCACTTCACTTGGAACAGGTGGTTAAGCTGAAACTTCTTCTTTTTCCCTGACTGGAAGAAACTATTTCAGCATCCTCACAAGGATGTTTGTTCTTTTTTCAGCCACATATATTTATAACATAAAAAGAAAGGAAGGGAGACAGGGGCAGAGGGAGGGAAGAAGGAAGGGATGGAGGGAAGGAAGGAGGGAGGGAGGGAAGGAAGGAAGGAAAGAAGGAAGAAAGGAAGGAAGAGAGAGAGAAAGAAGGAAGGAAGGAAGGAAGGAAGGAAGGAAGAAAGAAAGAAAGAAAGAAAGAAAGAAAGAAAGAAAGAAAGAAAGAAAGAAAGAAAGAAAGAAAGAAAGAAAGAAAGAAAGAAAGGGGATTCCTTTTGCAGGAATCCTTAGTCACTCTAGCATTAATGTTTTGGAAACTTTGTCTAGATTACAGGTATATTTGACAAATTAAAAATGTCTGTCATTAACACTAAGGAAAATCATCCAGGCAGTGATGGCATATGCTTTTAGTCTCAGCACTTGGGAAGCAGAGGCAGGCAATCTCTGAGTTGAAGACTAGCCTGATCTACAAAGGAACTTTCAGGACTTTCAGGGCTACAAGAAGAAATTCTGTCTCAAAAACAACAACAAAAACAAACTAAGAAAATCCTTTACAATTTAACTAAACATTACAAAAACATGGGTGTCTATTCATTTTTGTTTTTCCTTGGTCAAGAATCTATACAGTGTTTCTAGTCTGCCATCAGTAATTGGGATTCCCCTAGAGCCCCTAGGAAGTTCTTATTCTGTCTTCCCTTTCTCTACTTTCTATATTATTGGCGTCATTGCTAACGTCTGTGGACCCATCCTTCCACTGTGAGACTTCTATCTATTTCTACCACTATATTAGATGACATTACTCCCCCCAAAATTTGTGGAGTGTGTGTGTCACACAACTTCCTGAATCAGAGTTTTCATTGAAATTACACAGATGAAATGTTTAGGTAGATGGATAATGGTTGTGGAATTAATGGTATTACTGTCAGAGATAATGGTGGTATATGAGGTGTTGATAGTAGAGGTTGTGAGGGTGGTGGAGTTGATGGGAGTGGATATGGAAGTAGAGATGGTGGTGGACTCTGAGACTACAGAGTAGATATAGAAATCTTATAGGCACTGCCTTTGCTACCAGGAATAGATGAACTTACTTTAAGCTGTAGTAGACAGTATGTTATATGGAGGAAGATGAGCAGACAACACAAATAGGAGATTTTTGCATTCCAATGCCCAGATTTAATATCTGAAAAAAAATTCTTGCAAGCCAAAAAATGAGATCATTGCTGAGAACTATTTTAAAGATTATATTTTTAATTATGCATAGGTGGGTGGATGTGGCACAAATATGCATGTATGAGTCCAGATATCCATAGAATACAGAAAGTAGTGTCAGCTTCCTTAGAGCAACAGGTATAGGTTTTTGGGAGCTGCCCAGATATGGATGCTAGGTCCTGAACTACAAAACTTTGCAAAAGTAGGAAATGATTTTAACCACCAATTGCCAAAGACAAAGAAAAAGAATTCAAAGCACTCTGTTGAAATTTCTTGCTCCTGAGCAGAACAAATGAAAAAAAAATCTATTCCTAAATATAATGAAAGGAATTTTTAGAATCTCAAAGAAGAAAGTAAAATGTGAAGGCCAATGACAGTGATGGGTAAAAGAGATAGGAGGATAGCTGGTGATCTCCCAAGGGCTGCAGCTCAGCATACATCAAAATAGGAGTTAATGGAGAAAATGAAGAATCAAATTGCAAATTGCTGAACACACAGCCAGGCACACAGGTATTTTGAAAGTGTTTACACCAGACACAATTTTCACTCAAACATAAAAACAAAAGCTTAAATTTCAGTAAAAGGGAAATTAACACAAATGTAAAGAGTGAGCCACAGAAGACAATAATGAAGAAAGATCTCCATAAATATGCTACAAGTACACGTTAGTATTGTCAATAAAAATTTAAAAAAACATAGCTCTCTTCTTAAAGTGAATACGAGATAGTTTATTTTAGAACCATTTTGAGTGACCACAGCTCAGGAACACAGATTCAAGTTACCCTAAATTCTATGTTCCAAGGTGGAGGAACATGAGGTTTTTATATGTTTACAGAACAAAAAATCATAAATGAAGGCAAATTTAAAATGTATTGGTGGGTACATCAGAGTGGCAGGCACTATTATGTAGATTGAAGATGCTATCTGTTTACATTCTTAGTTTTTGGATTGGAGAAAATAAGCTAGTGTTTTTCTAAGTTAATAGATTATAAATAGTTTGTTTTTTGTTAATTACCACAAGATGTTAGTTCCAATACAGAGTGGGCCAGTGTATCCCTGTGCCAGAAGGCCTAAAACAGCCCAAGCCAGGTAACTAGCCTCTGAACCTGTGAAATTCCTTCTACACAGCACTGAAATTCCAATTGGTCTGTCAGTCTCTCCAGATATAGATTCCTTCCAAGAGTTTTGGTTCGTAGCATAGGACAGCTCCTTTTCTGGAATTTCTTTGCACAGTATTAATTTATAAATAATGACATTAATAGAAGATCTGAGTAGGTGTAAGGGGTTAAAAGTAAAACACTAAGAAGAGTCAATGTAAAAAAATAAGAAATACACACTCTGAAAATCCTATAAGCTACTGGCTAAGAATGGCAAGATCGATTAACTTCCAACAATATTAAACATTTAACAGTAACCTTCCAGAGAACATTAGTAGCATGTACAGTTTCTTTTTTTTTTAAAGATTTATTTATTTATTATACATAAGCACACTGTAGCTGTCTTCAGACACTCCAGAAGAGGGCGCCAGATCTCGTTACGGATGGTTGCAAGCCACCATGTGGTTGCTGGGATTTGAACTCTGGACCTTTGGAAGAGCAGTCGGGTGCTCTTACCCACTGAGCCATCTCACCAGCCCGCATGTACAGTTTCTAAACAAATTGGAGCCACATGAGAAGAAAGAAAACTTTCCAATAATATGTAAGACAGGAAATGTGAGGGAAAAGAAGTAAAAAAAAATTGCATGAACTGTACAACATATAAATGGGATAGTAAAAATTAGTAGAAGTTGACTGAGAGAATAGATTCTCCCATGGCTAGGTGGGGGACTCTCCTATGATGAAAAAAATCACTGAGAAGCAGAGGGTTGTAGACCTTATAGAATCAGATTTATAGTGCAGTCAAGGAACCTCACAGGCAAAGACAGAAAAATGGAAGTGGTCTGTCTGACTAAGCACATCCCATCCTTTTTCTGACATCACGTCCTTGTTTCCTAGCTAGTTCCTTGTATTGCTGTTGCTAGGCACCTTCAGTGTCTAGTATATTGCTGGGTACAGTCAGCGTAGATGGATGAAATCATCAGCCAGCTGTGACTCAAGGGTGAGGCACATATTTGCATTTTTCAGAGGCAGGAAACTATACAAAAGATCTATTAATAGTCTGTTCCCTACTAATCTATGTTCCGGGTGCTTCTCAGTGATTTTTCATCATCCCTGAACTTTCAGAAATAAATGAAGGTCCTCTCAATTAGCTGTAGTTAGATAGCAAGGACTAATAAGGCCTGTGTTGCTTGACAGAAAAGAAGAATCTCTTCTGTTTACATTTTTATATGGATACAGAATTTTAAGTAGGTCTTTAAAATACATTAATTCCACATCCCAGATGGGACATAGATACTCTTGTTTTAGTAAGGTATTTGAAAAACATTCTATCAAAGGGAGAGAATGGGCATGACAGATAAACACCTATTTCATCCTGTGTGTTTGTAGGCTAAGTGCCTCCCCACTAGCCACTCTTTTCTTAAGTTTGAAAATATTCTTACTGTCTTGGAGTAAGAAAAAAAGAAACCTGCAGTTCTTATGTAGCATGGGCTGGCATCCCAGGGAAAGCCTTGGGCCAGATTTAAAGATTCAGTTTGTACAAACTTAGTAGGTTCTCAGTATGCAGGATTAGCTGCATTTAGCACCTTCAAGGTACATCTCTTTTTGGCCTGGGAGCTGGTGAACTTCACCACCCCATAGCTACCAAGCCTATTTCCCTGGAATTGCTTAAAGTATTGTGGTGTTCTCATCTCATTGACTCTTGTTGTAAAATACTGTCCTTGGTGCTACCACTGATGTTCTTTTAGTCTCTCTTATTAAAAAGAGCCTGAAACCCTTAGATTTTTTTCTTTTTCTTTTTCTTTCTTCCTGCTATTAGAAAAGCACTGACTGTAGGCGTTTTGCTCACATATTGGCCAATTAGTTTCCCATCCTCTGCATTATACCAAATTCCCTAAAGTAACCATGCTGTTAGCATCAATATAGTCAACAATATTGAGGCCTTTAGAAAGTGGGTGGTCATGAGCACCTCACTTCTCTTGCTTTTATTTCCCTGCAGAAAATAGTATCAACATATGCAGTCAGCTGGCAAAGCCAAGGCTGAATCTGATAACTCAAGTCTATATTTGTGTTATTGTCCCTTGTATATCCTATCTGAGTATGCAGAATATACTAGAGAGGGCATTAAAAAGAAATCCCATTAGGACTACTTTAAAGAAAATCCATCAGCTCCATCACTGGAAAGAAAAGCACAGTATTTTCTATTTAGGTACCAGACTGTATAGTCTCAAACAACAAAAATAGAACAGGTTAAGTCAAGGTGAGCAGATGTCTTACTCTAGGCCTAGCAAAACACCAAAGATCTGACAACCAGTTCCTGAACATGATAAACATCTCATCCTGTGGCATCCATTCGTTGTTAAGAGTTTACAGGGTACAGATGTTCTTCATTGCTGGTAATGTGTTCCCTCTCCAAATCTACTTTTAAATTAAAATTTGCAGTTAAACTCTTTTGAAAATGTGATGCTTATTATTGATGGAATCTCTTGATAAGATCTCCTCTTAAATCAGTAGATTATCTGTTTAATTCAGAAACCAATGTAACATAATTAAAGAAAGGAACAAATAAAGGGATACGATCATTTTTAGTTGTGAGCATGAGTATAGATCATCATTACTCTTTTCTTCTGTTTCCTAGATTTTGTTGACAAGAAATATGTATTTTACTCAATTAAAAACATGGAATTCAAACAGTTCCAGTATCTTCTCCCTACCACACTGTTGAGGGCACAGTGAATCTACTGAACTCAAAGTTTATTTAGGAAAATTCAAATTTCCAGGGCTATGTTTTGGAGGCAGGCAGAGAGAATAGTAAAAAAGTGGGAAGAACCTTGCCAGTTTTAAAGAGACAGATTATGGTGGGACAGATCCTGCAAGCTGGAACACCCTGGGAGTCAGAGTAGTGGGAGGTGGGCCAGTGAACAAGGATAGCCTGGGAGATAGCCTGGGGAGTATGATTTGCTATGAGCTTGGCTAAGTTAATAAAGAACTAGATGCCTCATTGTGGAGGTAGTTGACTGTAGTTGCTTATAAGGGAAGTAAGGGCTTTTCCTGACAAATAGATATCAACTTCATAAAGTTTCTGAGGAACACTGAATGTAAACTTTAATTGATTTGCTAGCAATCCCACTGTTTACCAAGTCAGAATCCAATCTGAGCTTAGTCCAGACTGCCATTTACAATGTAATCACCAGTACTGAAAATTTGCTTTTTTTAAACAATTTTTTATTAGATATGGTCTTCACTTACATTTCAAATACTATCCCAAAAGTCCCATATACACTCCTGATGTGGCTCCCCCAACCCACCCACTCCTGCTTCCTGGCCCAGGCATTCCCCTGTATTGGGCATATAATTCTTGCAAGACAAAAGGCTTCTCATCACAATGATGGCCAACTAGGCAATCTTCTGCTACATATGCAGCTAGAGACATGAGATCTGGGGGTACTAGTTAGTTCATATTGCTGTTCCTCCTATAGGGTTACAGACCCCTTCAGTTCCTTGGGTACTTTCTCTAGCTCCTCCATTGGGGGCCCTGTGTTCCATCAAATAGACTGTGAGCATCCACTTCTGTATTTTCCAGGGACTGGTATAGCCTCACAAGAGACAGCTATATCAGGGTCATGTCAGCAAAATTTTGCTGGCATATGCAATAGTGTCTGTGTTTGGTGGTTGATTATGGTATGGGTCCTGGGATGGGGCAGTCTCTGCAAGGTCCTTCCTTCTGTCTCAGCTCCAAACTTTGTCTCTGTAACTCCTTTCATGGGTATTTTGTTCCCCATTCTAAGGAGGATCAAAATGACCACATTTTGGTCTTCCTTCTTCTTGAGTTTCATGTGTTTTGCAAATTGTATCTTGGGCAGTCTAAGTTTCTGGGCTAATAGCCACTTATCTGTCAGTGCATCTCATGTGAGTTCTTTTGTGGTTGGGTTGCCCCACACAGGATAATATCCTCCAGATCCATCCATTTCCCTAAGAATTTCATAAATTCTTTGTTTTTAATAACTGAGTAGTACTCTATTGTGTAAATGTACCACATTTTCTGTATCCATTCCTCTGTTGAGGGACATCTGGGTTCTTTCCAACTTGTGGCTATTATAAATAAGGCTGATATGAATATTGTGGAGCATGTGATCTTCTTACCAGTTGAGAGGTATTGCCCAGGAGAGGTATTGCTGGATCTTCTGATAGTACTATGTTCAGTTTTCTGAGGAAACGCCAGACTGATTTCCAGAGTGGTTGTACAAGCTTGCAATCCCACCAGCAATGGAGGAGTGTTCCTCTTTCTCCACATCCTCAAAAGCATCTGCTGTCACCTGAATTTTTGATCTTAGCCCTTTGGACTGGTGTGAGGTGGAATCTCAGGATTGTTTTGATTTGCATTTCCCTGATGATTAAGGATGTTGAACATGTTTCCAGATGCTTCCTAGCCATTCAGTATTCCTCAGTCGAGAATTCTTTGCTTAGCCCTATAATCCATTTTTTAAAGGGGTTATTTGATTTTCTGGAGTCCAGCTTCTTGAGTTCTTTGTATATATTGGATATTAGTCCCCTATCTGACTTAGGATTGGTAAAAACTCTTTCCCTGTCTGTTGGTGGCCTTTTTGTCTTATTGACAGTGTCTTTTCCATACAGAAACTTTGCAGTTTTATGAGGACCCATTTGTGGATTCTCGATCTTACAGCATAAGCCATTGCTCTTCTGTTCAGGAATTTTTTCCTGGGTCCATATCTTTGAGACTTTCCCCCACTTTCTCCTCTATAAGTTTTAGTGTCCCAGGTTTTACATGGAGTTCCTTCATCCACTTAAGCTTAAGCTTTGTACAAGGAGATAAGAATGGATGAATTTGCATTCTTCTACATGATCACTGCCAGTTAAGCCAGCACCATTTGTTGAAAATGCTGTCTTTTTTCCACTGGATGGTTTTAGCTCCCTTGTCAAAGATCAGGTGACCATAGCTGTGTGGATTCATTTCTGAGTCTTCAATTCTATTCCATTTATCTGCCTGTCAGACACTATACAAGTACCATGCAGATTTTATCACAATTGCTCATAGTACAGCTTGATGTCAGGCATTGTGATTCCCCCAGAAGTTCTTTTATTGTTGAGAATAGTTTTTGCTATCCTAGGTTTTTTGTTATTCCAGATGAGTTTACAAATTGCCCTTTCTAATTCAGTGAAGAATTGAGTTGGGATTTTGATGGGGATTGCATTGAATCTGTAGATTGCTTTGGGCAAAATTGCCATTTTTCCTATATTAATTCTGCCAATCCATGAGCATGAGAGATCTTTCCATCTTCTGAGATTTCATTTGATTTCTTTCTTCAGAGACTTGAAATTCTTATCATACCGATCTTTCACTTCCTTTTTTACAGTTACACCAAGCTATTTTATATTATTTGTAACTATTGTGAAGTGTGTTGTGTTCCTATTTCTTTCTCATCCTGTTTATCCTTTGTGTAGAGAAAGGCCACTAATTAGTTTGAGTTATTTTATATCCAGCTACAGCACTGAAACTGTTTATCAGGTTTAAGAGACCTTTGGTGAAATTTTTAGGGTCACTTATATATACTATCATATCATCTGCAAAGAGTGATATTTTGACTTCTTCTTCTTTTTCTTCTTCTTCTTCTTCTTCTTCTTCTTCTTCTTCTTCTTCTTCTTCTTCTTCTTCTTCTTCTTCTTCTTCTTCTTCTTCTTCTTCTCCTTCTCCTTCTCCTTCTCCTTCTCCTTCTCCTTCTCCTTCTCCTTCTCCTTCTCCTTCTCCTTCTCCTTCTCCTTCTCCTTCTCCTTCTCCTTCTCCTTCTCCTTCTCCTTCTTCTTCTTCTTCTTCTTCTTCTTCTTTTTTTGGTTTTTCGAGACAGGGTTTCTCTGTGTTGTGCTGGCTGTCCTGGAACTCACTTTGTAGACCATGCTGGCCTCGACCTCAGAAATCCATCTGCCTCTGCCTCCTGAGTGCTAGGATTAAAGGCATGTGCCACCACTTCCGGCGGTATTTTGATACCTTCCTTTCCAAATACAAACCCCCTTGATCTCTTTTTGTTGTCTAATTGCTCTGGCAAGGACTTCAAGTACTATATTGACTAGGTAGAGAGAAAGTCTTGTTTGGTCCCTGATTTTAGTGGGATTGCTTCAAGTTTCTCTCCATTTACTTTGATGCTGGCTACTGGTTTGCTTTATATTGCTTTTATATGTTATGTTATGGGCCTTGAATTCCCGATCTTTCCAAGAATTTTATCATGAATTGGTGTTGGAGTTTGTCAAATGCTTTTTCAGTATCTAACGACATGATCATGTGGTATTTGTCTTTGAGTTTGTTTATATAGTGGATTACATTGATGGATTTCCATATATTGAACCATCCCTGCATCCCTGGGATGAAGCCTACTTGATCATGGTGGTTGATCGTTTTGATATGTTCTTGGATTTGGTTTGCGAGGATTTTATTTATTATTTTTGCATCGATATTCATAAAGGAATTTGGTCTGAACTTCTGTGTTTTTGTTGGGTCATTGTATGGTTTAGGTATCAGAGTAATTGTGGCTTCATAGAATGAATTGGGTAGAGTACCTTCTGTTTCTATCTTGTGGAATAGTTTGAGGAGATTTGGAATTAGGTCTTCTTTGAAAGTCTGATAGAACTGTGCACTAAACCCATCAGGTTCTGGGCTTTTTTTTTTTCCCCGTTGGGAGACTTTAAATGACTGTTTCTATTTCTTTAGTAGATATGGGACTGTTTTGATCGTTAATCTGATCCTGATTTAACTTTGGTACCTGGTATCTGTCTAGGAAATTGTCCATTTCACCAAGGTTTTCAAGTTTTGTTGAGTATAGGCTTTTGTAGTAGGATCTGATGATGTTTTGGATTTCCTCAGGTTCTGATGTTATGTCTCCTTTTTCGTTTCTTTTTGTTGTTGCTGTTGTTGTTAGTTAGGATACTGTCCCTGTACCCTCTAGTTAGTCTGGCTAAGAGTTTATCTATCTTGTTAATTTTATCCAAGAACCACATCCTGGTTTGGTTGATTCTTTGAATAGTTCTTTTTGTTTCCACTTGGTTGATTTTAGCCCTTAGTTTGATTATTTCCTGCTGTCTACTAGTCTTGGGGGGAATTTGCTTCCTTTTGTTCTAGAGCTTTTAGCTCTGTTGTCAAGGTGCTAGTGTATGCTCTCTCCAGTTTCTTTTTGGAGGTACTCAGAGCTATGAGTTTTCCTCTTAGGACTGCTTTCATTGTGTCCCATAAGTTTGGGTAGGTTGTGGCTTCATTTTCATTAAACTCTAAAAAGTCTTTAATTTCTTTTTTTTTTTATTTCTTCCTTCTATCATCGAGTAGAGTGTTGTTCATCTTCCACATAAACGTTGGCTTTCTATTATTTATGTTGTTGTTGAAGACCAGCCTTAGTCCGTGATGATCAGATAGGATGCATAGGATAATTTCAATATTTTTGTATCTGTTGAGGCCTGTTTTGTGACCGGTTATATGGCCAGTTTTGGAGAAGGTACCATGAGGTTCTGAGAAGAAGCTATATCCTTTTCTTTTAGGATAAATTGTTCTGTAGATAACTGTTAAATCCATTTGTTCCATAACTTCTGTTATTTTCAATGTGTCTCTGTTTAGTTTATGTTTCCAGTATCTGTCCATTGATGAGAGTGGGGTTTTTAAGTCTCCTACTGTTATTGGAAGTCTCCCACTATTATTGTGTGAGGTGCAATGTGTGTGTTCAGCTTACTAAAGTTACCTTAACAAATGTGGCTGCCCTTGCATTTGGAGCATAGATATTCAGAATTTAGAGTTCATCTTGGTAGATTTTAACTTGATGAGTATGAAGTGCCCCTCCTTGTCTTTTTTGATAACTTTGGGTTGGAAGTCAATTTTATTCGATATTAGAATGACTACTCCAGCTTGTTTCTTGGGACCATTTTCTTGGAAAATTGTTTTCCAGCCTTTTACTCTGAGATAGTGTCTGTCTTTGTCACTGAGGTGGGTTTCCTGTATGCAGCAAAATGTTGGGTCCTGTTTAAGTAGCCAGTCTGTTAGCCTATATCTTGTTATTGGGGAATTGAGTCCATTGATAATAAGAGATATTAAGGAAAAGTAATTTTTCTTCCTGTCATTTTTGTTGTTAGAGTTGGGAGTCTGTTCTTGTAGCTGTCTTCTTTTATTTTTACTAAAGAATTACTTTTTTGCTATTTCTAAGGTGTAGTTTCCATCTTTGTGTTGGTGTTTTCCCTTCATTATCCTTTGAAGGGCTGGATTCATGGAAAGATATTGTGTGAATTTGGTTTTGTCATGGAATACTTTGTTTTCTCCATCTATGGTAAAGAGTTTTGTTGGGTATAATAGCCTGGGCTGGCATTTGTGTTCTCTTAGTGTCTGTATAACATCTGTCCAGGATCTTCTAGCTCTCATAGTCTCTGGTGAGAAGTCTGGTGTAATTCTAGTAGGTCTGCCTTTATATGTTACTTGATCTTTTTCCCTTTTTGTTTTTAATATTCTGTCTTTTTTTTAGTGCATTTTTTTGTTCTGATTATTATGTGTTGGAAGGAATTTCTTTTCTGGTCTAGTCTATTTGGAAATTGTAGGTGGGTCTGGATCCACAAGAACAAATCCCAGCTTCTGGTTGGGAGGGTTTCCTTTGTCTCCGTTCCTGCTGGCATAAGATGCTCCGGGTTTTTTTGGAACCGATGTTGCATTCCACTCACCAGTGATCTCAAGATCCTGGGTGTTCTAGGATGCCTGCAGTGTGGAGAGTCCTCTGGGGACTTTAGGACCCCCTGCTGAGTTCTTGTCCAAGATGGCACAGGACATTGTTTCTAATACCTACATTGTGATAGTTTAAACATTCTCTACTTTAAAAATTATTGTGCATGCATCTTGCTCATGAGCATTTATATTGACAGTAAATGAGATAAATATTTTGAAGTCATTACTTCCATCTACCTATAATTAATTCATAGCAGCACCAATGAAAGGAGCACTGGCATTTGTGATGCATGTACAGACATTTAGGAAAGTGTAGATATCATTGGTTATGGATAGAAAAGACCCACTTCTTTCTCCTTGGTCTTCTGTAGAATAATTTCTTTAATGACTTCATGGGAGTAGACTACTTGAGTATAGAATTATTTGATAGCATAGATACTGTTTCCAATTTTAATTCTTTTTATCTTGAGTTTACTTCAACAGGACATTCATCATTGACATCATTTCAACAGATTTCTTTTTCATATGGCCCTTTCTAGTTAATAAAAATGACCAGTTCTTGAACCTCTTGATTTGGTATTATCTTAGTTTCTTTTGTAAGGGAAACTTTTCCCACAATTCCAATTATAGCCCACTATTGTGAGAGAATTCAAGGTGCCAGGTGATGTGTTTATTAAAAGATAGAGGGGGAACTTTTTTATGGAGGCGTTGTGCAGTATGGGGGAAGGGGGTGCCTAGGCAAGCCCATGCTAAGGCATCCCTTCCCCCTGAGGGACCATCCACATGATGGTATAGTATAAAATAGAGTTTATTCAGGGCATGGGGAGTGAAGTTAAGAGGGTAGTAGAGGGAGAGAGAGAGAGAGAGAGAGAGAGAGAGAGAGAGAGAGAGAGAGAGAGAGAGAGGAGGAGGAGGAGGAGGAGGAGGAGAAGAAGAAGAAGAAGAAGAAGAAGAAGAAGAAGAAGAAGAAGAAGAAGAAGAAGAAGAAGAAGAAGAAGAAGAAGAAGAAGAAGAAGAAGAAGAAGAAGAGAAGGAGGAAGAAGGGGAGGAAGAAGAAGAGGAGGAGGAGCAAGAGGAGGAGGAAAAGCCGGCCATGAGCTCATGGGGGGGGGTAATTAGGAAAGAAGAGGGAAGGGAAACAGGGAAAGAGCAAGGGATGAGCAAGAGACCAAGAGGGCAAGAGAGTGAGGAAGGGGTAAGCAGCCCCTTTTATAGTGGGTCAGGCCTATCTGGCTGTTGCCAGGTAACTGTGAGGTGGAGTCTAGACAGAATGCTAACATTCCACGATTTTGGTTTAATTAAAAAAGAAAAGAAACTATAAAGAGGTGATGGTAGATCAGGAATAGGGTTGTCATGATATCTGGCTACTTCATGCTGGCATCGGGGGTGACATGTCTCTAGGTAACCTAGAACAATGGGTATGGGGAATGTTTGTCCAGTCTTAGGAGAGTTGACTGTTTTCTTGCTGTCAAGGGTCTGTAAAGCCTTCTGAGGGAAGGTCAGAAGTAACAGGTCCAGTAGAAGTATCTGTGTCTGTGAGAAGAGATTGGCACATCTGGAGGTTACTTCTCTGGAGATGTTCTAGATATAGTAAGCACCTGGACCTGATAATATTCTGAAACATACATTTATATTTATTATAGATAGAGATTAAGTACGTTTAGAAGAAAGAAAAAATTCTTAATATGTACATTTGAAACCCAGAGGAATCCCATTCTTTGGAATAGGTAGTAAGTGGGAACTTTAGGCAGATGGAGTCTATTTGGCCCATGAGAGGTAGATCTAAGTGGGTTTCTTGTGGCTTCTGAGTTTACAAAAGACATAACAACATGAGTTAACAACATGTACAGTCTTTAGGAACTCAGATAATGTTAGCACAGTGACATAACAAGAAGAGGAAATGTGAAGTATTTAATCAATGGTAAGGAAGTAACAGATTATTTCTGTGAAAGCTTTTTCTAGCTGTTAAGCTACAGTTACCTTAGTCATCAATACAGTCAGAAATCTGGGGAAGAATAAACAAGAATTTAGCAGTCATATATTATTTTTTAAAATGACAGAGTCCATTACCCAGCAGCTCCCTGTGGTCTCTGTGGCAACGTGGGCAGAGTCAGTCTGGCTTCCAAGTGCAGAAGACACAGTGCTTTTTTTTTCTCTGTGGAGTGGATATGTGTGACATGAGAAATGGTTTGCCTTGATTTAGATAAGTCATTTGACTCAGGGTATCTAGTTTTGTCCACTGTGGTTATCAGTGATCATCATATAACCATCCAGGCAGAATCATAAAGCTGTGTCCAAATCTTCTGAGACCTTGTGGGAGCAAACTGTTAAAGGCTTCAGGAAATTCTGTCTATCATATATTAATAATTAATAACTTCTGACAAGATTGAGGGCTATATCGATTGTTCACATCTGAATAGAGCACACCATAATTTGATGGCAGTAGAAAACAAATCATCTCTAAAGACAGGATAGGAATGAAAATCTTAAGTAACTTTGACAGGTTGTGTAAGTAGAGAAAACATGTGCATGCTCGGGAAGAGGTGGAGGTGGAATGAGTCCATGGCATGTAGCCTGGAAAGTACAGATTGCTAGGAGACACAATAATGGTCTGTGCACTCCTGCTACTGAATGGAGGTGGCAGCAGTTGGCAGCAGGACAGTGGCAATGGTTGGGGCTGGGCCTGCAGAGTAGTCCACAACCTGCATGCCATTTTGTGGAGCTTGAGACAGGGTTGTCTGTATGGCTGCTGATGTCTTCATTTTGAGACAACAGGGGGTGACAGCCACAGAGGTATGTTTACTTCAGCCAAGCAGGGGTGGAACTGCCTTCTAGCAGAGGAAGTCCCAGCCCATACTTCCGCGGTCAAAGTCCACTGTCGGTGGGGAAAAGGAAATGCCCGAAGTAGTGTGTTCCGTATCCCAGAAATATGCACAATATTCTTGTGTTCAGCACCGCTAGCCTTCACTTTTTAAGTTCCGGGCAGTGTGTGTGTGTGTGTGTGTGTGTGTGTGTGTGTGTGTGTGTGTGTGTGAGAGAGAGAGAGAGAGAGAGAGAGAGAGAGAGGCTTCTTTGCGTGACCGCATGAAAGCAGCTTCTTAGACAAGGCGAAAGCTATTCTGGCGAGCCAAGCAGGACATATTCCCCCTAGTTTTCTTTCTTTTCTTCCCCTATTCCTTTACTTTTCTACCATTCCTCTCTCTCTCTCTCTCTCTCTCTCTCTCTCTCTCTCTCTCTCTCTCTCTCTCCTGTCTTGGCCTCCGTCTCTCTGTCGCTTTCTCTGTCTCTGTCTCTATCTCTATGTGTGTATATATGCATACAATGAAGATGGAACCAGGGCCTCATGAATCCTAGGAAAGTACTTTTACACTGAGCTACATCTCTAGCCCCTCCCACTTTCTGAAGGGTACCTTTTGCAGACTAGGTGTTCTTCCTTTGAATTGGTTTGATGAACTAACTCTTCTTTTTATGATTAGCCATTTTAAAAGTCTTAATTTTAAACACTTTCCTCCTTTAAAGGACAAGAACATACTTTTTATTCATTTCAAACTATATATTATACTTCTTATTTTTATGTCTGCAACTTTAGTAGACCAAGTTTTAAGCAGCTTGGGCTTTGAAAGGTTGCTCAATTCACTCAATACTATTTAGCTAAAATACTATCATTTTTCTCCATTGTTTTCTGTACAACCTTAAAAACTATGTGTTAAAATATGAATTAAATTAGTGTTTCTAGGTATCTTTTGGGGTCTCAATCAATGTTCCTGGCTTATAACTCCTGATCTAAACCACAGAAACTGGAATCCCCACCCCACTCCACTACCAAGACTATGGAAACTCCTACCTTCTACCTTTCATTTGTCAGGAGGACATTCCATGACCTATCTTGTCTAATAATAAGTCCTGAGACTCTTCTAATTCCAGGGGCATCTGGAATATTTTACCTATGAGAAAAGAATGCTTAGAGATGCAAAACATGGTAGTGAGGAGTGTTAAAGCCTCAAAGGTCAATTAGGAAAATTCTGGATAGCTAAACACACAGGGTTTCTAGTGATGATTCATGCAGAGAGTACAAAAGCTGAACCCCTTATCCCAATTTCTCTTTGTAGATATCTCCATCTATAGCCTTTGTAATATACTTTATAGAAAGTTAGGAGATATGCTTGCTGTCATGAGTTTTATTTGAGTTTGCAAAGCCATCAGTTGAACCTAAAGGGATTGTAAAGGGAACCTTGGAGTAGACTTGTTAGCCAGGTTAACAAAATTAAACAAATTGGGAGTTGTGACTGGCATCTAAGCTGTGGGATAAATTTTGTCTGTGGAATCAGGCATGGTATCAGAATAGAACTAACTGGTGTCCATTACATAATCCATTATTCATTTGCTGGTGGTTAGAAGGTTCCTCATCTTTCAAGATTGATTACCAGCAAATTCTGCAGTGATTGTTGTGATGTGAATGCACAGGAAAAGCTGTTTCTCCCAATGAATAATCTCTCTATGTGACTCAACATTAATATCCTGTCTAATCTAAAGACAGTGTCATGCTGAAATGAGCCCTAGTCTAAATCATCATGTGTGGAAGAGGAATCCCCTTTCTCTGATCTTTAAAGGGGTAATAACTGTTCTTGTTTCTTTGAAATTCATCCTAAATTTAAAATTTTCATGCCTATTAATATTTTTCCAAAAAACTTACCTGAAGCTTTTGTGAAATTGAATAGATAAATGTAGGGAGAACTTACATTTCAGAAATGTAAAATTGGGTGCTAGAGGGATGGCTAAGGGCAGTTGCTACTTCTCCAGAAGATCCTGGTGTAGTTCTCAGCACCCACATATGATGATTCACTTATAATTTTCATTTGGGAGATCTGGTGTTACAGTCTGAACTCTGCAGGACATGCATATGTACACTTAACAATAAATAAATCTTGGTATGGGAAATGGTTTTTGAAAAGGGATAATACACTGATAAATAAATCTTTATATGTGAAGTTGCTTTTGAAAAGAGAGTTAATGTAAATAAGAAAGATCTAACATATTAAAATTATAAATTCTCCAGACAACCGGCCACCTTCCTGGTCAGAGGACAGGTGTCCGCCCGGCCCGAGAGGCTTTTGCCTCAGGTTCTGTGGGAGGCACCTTGGTTCTGGGATTCCGAGGAAAGTAGTCTACACAGGTGAGAGTGTGGACTACTGAAACAACGGCTTCTGTGACAGGCCAAAGCAACAAAGCTTCTGGGAAAGATACTGTTTTGGGCCTTCATCTTCGGACAGGAGGAGGTCCAAACACCAGATAACTGTACACCTTCCCTGAAAGAGGAGACCTTGCCTGCAGAGACTGCCCTGACCACTGAAACTCAGAGGAGAGAGCTAGTCTCCCAGGTCTGCTCGTAGAGGGTAACAAAATCACCAGAGGAACAATCTCTAAACAGAGACAACTATAACAACTAACTCCAGAGATTACCAGATGGCGAAAGATAAACATAAGAATCTTACTAACAGAAACCAGGACCACTCACCATCATCAGAACTCAGCACTCCCACTTTGCCCAGTCCAGGGCACCCCAACACACCTGAAAAGCTAGACCTGGATTTAAAAGCATATCTCATGATGATAGTAGAGGACATCAAAAAGGACTTAAATAAGTCACTTAAAGAAATACAGGAGAACACTGCTAAACAAGTAGAAGACATTAAAGAGGAAACACAAAAATCCCTTAAAGAATTGCAGGAAAACAGGTGATGGAATTGAATAAAACCATCCAAGACCTAAAAAGGGAAGTAGACACAATAAAGAAAAACCAAAGTGAGGCAACGCTGGAGATAGAAATCCTAGGAAAGAAATCTGGAACCATAGATGCTAGCATCAGCAACAGAATACAAGAGATGGAAGAGAGAATCTCAGGTGCAGAAGATTCCATAGAGAACATCGGCACAACAATCAAAGAAAATGGAAAATGCAAAAAGATTCTAACTCAAAACATCCAGGAAATCCAGGACACAATGAGAAGACCAAACTTACGGATAATAGGAGTGGATGAGAATGAAGATTTTCAACTCAAAGGACTAGCAAACATCCTCAACAAAATTATTGAAGAAAACTTCCCAAATCTAAAGAAAGAGATGCCCATGAACATACAAGAAGCCTATAGAACTCCAAATAGACTGAACCAGAAAAGAAATTCCTCCCGACACATAATAATCAGAACAACAAATGCATTAAATAAAGATAGAATACTAAAAGCAGTAAGGGAAAAAGGTCAAGTAACATATAAAGACAAGCCTATCAGAATTACACCAGAATTTTCACCAGAGACTATGAAAGCCAGAAGAGCCTGGACAGATGTTATAAAGACACTAGGAGAACACACATTCCAGCCCAGGCTACTATACCCAGCCAAACTCTCAATTACCATAGATGGAGAAACCAAAGTATTCCACGACAAAACCAAATTCACCCATTATCTCTCCATGAATCCAGCCCTTCAAAGGATAATAACAGAAAAAAAACCAATACAAGGACGGGAACCACGCCCTAGAAACAACAAGAAGGTAATCCCTCAACAAACCCTAAAGAAGACAGCCACAAGAACAGAATGCCAACTTTAACAACAAAAATAAAAGGAAGCAACAATTACTTTTCCTTAATATCTCTTAATATCAATGGACTCAACTCCCCAATAAAAAGACATAGACTAACAAACTGGCTACACAAACAAGACCCAACATTTTGCTGCTTACAGGAAACTCATCTCAGAGAAAAAGATAGACACTACCTCAGAATGAAAGGCTGGAAAACAATTTTCCAAGCAAATGGTATGCAGAAACAAGCTGGTGTAGCCATTTTAATATCTAACAAAATCGACTTCCAACCCAAAATAATCAAAAAAGACAAGGAGGGGCACTTCATACTCATCAAAGGTAAAATCCTCCAAGAGGAACTCTCAATTCTGAATATATATGCTCCAAATACAAGGGCACCCACATTCATTAAAGAAACTTTAGTAAAGCTCAAAGCACACATTGCACCTCACACAATAATAGTGGGAGACTTCAACACACCACTTTCACCAATGGACAGATCATGGAAACAGAAACTAAACAGGAACACAGTGAAACTAACAGAAGTTATGAAACAAATGGACTTAACAGATATCTACAGAACATTTTATCCTAAAACAAAAGGATATACCTTCTTCTCAGCACCTCATGGTACCTTCTCCAAAATTGACCACATAATTGGTCACAAAACAAGCCTCAACATATACAAAAATATTGAAATTGTCCCATGCATCCTATCAGATCACCATGGACTAAGGCTGATCTTCATTAACAAAATAATTAATAAAAGCCAACATTCACATGGAAACTGAACAACACTCTTCTCAATGATAACTTGGTCAAGGAAGGAATAAAGAAAGAAATTAAAGACTTTTTGGAGTTTAATGAAAATGAAGCCACAACATACCCAAACTTATGAGACACAATGTAAGCATTCCTAACAGGAAAACTCATAGTTCTTAGTGCCTCCAAAAAGAAACTAGAGAGAGCACACATTAGCAACTTGACAACACACCTAAAAGCTCTAGAAAAAATGGAAGCAAATTCACCAAAGAGGAGTAGAAGGCAGGAAATAATCAAACTCAGGGGTGAAATCAACCAAGTGGAAACAAGAAGAACTGTTCAAAGAATCAACCAATCAAGGAGCTGGTTCTTTGAGAAAATCAACAAGATAAATAAACCCTTAGCTAGACTCACTAGAGGGCACAGAGAAAGCATCCTAATTAACAAAATCAGAAATGTAAAGGGAAACATAACAACTGATCCTGAAGAAATCCAAAACACCATCAGATCCTTCTACAAAGGGCTATACTCAACAAAACTGAAAAACCTGGATGAAATGGACAAGTTTCTAGACAGATACCAGGTACCAAAGCTAAATCAAGATCAGGTTAATGATCTAAACAGTCCTATATCCCCTAAAGAAATAGAAGCAGTCATTAATAGTCTCCCAACCAAAAAAAAGCCCAGGACCAGATGGGTTTAGTGCAGAGTTCTAACAGACCTTCAAAGAAGACCTAATTCCAGTTCTTCACGAACTATTCCACAAAATAGAAACGGAAGGTACTCTACCCAACTCATTCGATGAAGCCACAATTACTCTGATACCTAAACCACAAAAAGACCCAACAAAGATAGAGAACTTCAGACCATTTCCCTTCAATAAAGTTCTTGCTAACAAAATCCAAGAACACATCAAAACAATCATCCATCCTGACCAAGTAGGTTTCATCTCAGGGATGCAAGGATGGTTCAATATACGGAAATCCATCAATGTAATCCAGTATATAAACAAACTCAAAGACAAAAACCACATGATCATCTCGTTAGATGCTGAGAAAGCATTTGACAAAATCCAACAGCCATTCATGATAAAAATCTTGCAAATTTCAGGAATTCAAGGCCCATACCTAAACATGATAAAAGCAATCTACAGCAAACCAGTAGCCAACATCAAAGTAAATGGTGAGAAGCTGGAAGCAATCCCACTAAAATCAGGCACTAGACAAGGCTGTCCACTCTCCCCCTACCTATTCAACAGTGTACTTGAAGTCCTAGCCAGAGCAATTCAACAACAAAAGGAGATCAAAGGGATACAAATAGGAAAGGAAGAAGTCAAAATATCACTTTTTGCAGATGATATGATAGTATATATAAGTGACCCTAAAAATTCCACCAGAGAACTCCTAAGCCTGATAAACAGCTTCAATGAAGTAGCTGGATATAAAATTAACTCAAACAAGTCAATGGCCTTTCTCTACACAAAGGATAAACAGGCTGAGAAAGAAATTAGGGAAACAACACCCTTCTCAATAGTCACAAATAATATAAAATACCTTGGCGTGACTCTAACTAAGGAAATGAAAGATCTGTATGATAAGAACTTCAAGTCTTTGAAGAAAGAAATTAAAGAAGATCTCAGAAGATGGAAAGATCTCCCATGCTCATGGATTGGCAGGATCCACATTGTAAAAATGGCTATCTTGCCAAAAGCAATCTACAGATTCAATGCAATCCCCATCAAAATTCCAACTCAATTCTTCAACAAATTAGAAAGGGCAATCAGCAGATTCATCTGGAATAACAAAAAACCTAGGATAGCAAAAACTCTTCTCTAGGATAAAAGAACCTCTGGTGGAATCACCATGCCAGACCTACAGCTGTACTACAGAGCAATTGTGATAAAAACTGCATGGTATTGGTATAGTGACAGACAAGTAGACCAATGGAACAAAATTGAAGACCCAGAGATGAACCCACACACCTATGGTCACTTGATCTTTGACAAGGGAGCTAAAACCATCCAGTGGAAAAAAGACAGCATTTTCAACAAATGGTGCTGGCACAACTGGCGGTTATTATGTAGAAAAATGCAAATTGATCCATTTCTATCTCCTTGTACTAAGGTCAAATCTAAGTGGATTAAGGAACTTCACATAAAACCAGAGACACTGAAACTTATAGAGGAGAAAGTAGAGAAAAGCCTCGAAGATATGGGTACAGGGGAAAAATTCCTGAATAGAACAGCAATGGCTTGTGCTGTAAGATCAAGAATCGATAAATGGGACCTCATAAAATTGCAAAGCTTCTGCAAGGCAAAAGACACCGTCAATAAGACAAAAAGGCCACCAACAGATTGGGAAAGGATCTTTACCTATCCGAAATCAAATAGGGGACTAATATCCAATATATATATAAAGAACTCAAGAAGGTGGACTCCAGAAAATCAAATAACCCCATTAAAAAATGGGGCTCAGAGCTGAACAACGAATTCTCACCCGAGGAATACCGAATGGCAGAGAAGCACCTGAAAAAATGTTCATCATCGTTAATCATCAGGGAAATGCAAATCAAAACAACCCTGAGATTCCACTTCACTTCAGTCAGAATGGCTAAGATCAAAAATTCAGGTGACAGCAGATGCTGGCGAGGATGTGGAGAAAGAGGAACACTCCTCCATTGTTGGTGGGATTGCAAGCTTGTACAACCACTCTGGAAATCAGTCTGGCGGTTCCTCAGAAAACTGGACATAGTACTACCGGAGGATCCCGCAATACCTCTCCTGGGCATATATCCAGAAGATGTCCCAACTGGTAAGAAGGACACATGCTCCACTATGTTCATAGCAGCCTTATTTATAATAGCCAGAAGCTGGAAAGAACCCAGATGCCCCTCAACAGAGGAATGGATACAGAAAATGTGGTACATTTACACAATGGAGTACTACTCAGCTATTAAAAAAATGAATTTATGAAATTCCAAGGCAAATGGATGGACCTGGAGGGCATCATCCTGAGTGAGGTAACACAATCACAAAGGAACTCGCACAATATGTACTCACTGATAAGTGGATATTAGCCCAGAAACTTAGGATACCTAAGATGTAAGATACAATTTGCTAAACGCATGAAATTCAAGAAGAATGAAGACCAAAGTGTGGACACTTTGCCCCTTCTTAGAAATGGGAACAAAACACCCATTGAAGGAGTTACAGAGAGAAAATTTGGAGCTGTGACGAAAGGATGGACCATCTTGTGATTGCCATATGCAGGGATCCATCCCATAATCAGCTTCCAAACGATGACACCATTGCATGCATTAGCAAGATTTTGTTGTAAGGACCCAGATATAGTTGTCTCTTGTGAGACTATGCCGGGGCCTAGCAAACACAAAAGTGGATGCTCACAGTCAGCTATTGGATGGATCACACGGCCCCCAGTGGAGGAGCTAGAGAAATTACCCAAGTAGCTAAAAGGAACTGCAACCCTATAGGTGGAACAACAATATGAACTAACCAGTACCCCGGAGCTCTTGTCTCTAGCTGCATATGTATCAAAAGATGGCCTAGTCGGCCATCACTGCAAAGAGAGGCCCATTGGACTTGCAAACTTTATATGCCCCAGTACAGGGGAACCCCAGGGCCAAAAAGGGGGAGTGGGTGGGTAGGGGATTGGGGGGGTGGGTATGGCGGACTTTTGGGATAGCATTGAAAATGTAAACGAGGAAAATACCTAATAAAAAATAAATAAATAAATAAAATTATAAATTATTAAAGTAAAATGAACTCCATACTTAGCATATACAATTAATATTAATGCCAATAATAAGATAATCTTCATTTTATATGGGGAACTGAATTGTACTTCACAGGCTATGAATTAAAAACTGTTTCCAGCCTGTAAGGTGATAGGATCTAGTGTATAGAAGTCTAGTCACTGTGGGGAGGGAGGTCCTTTAAAGGGATATTGGGATCCCAGTCTTTCCTTTCTCTAGCTTCCAAGCCACTATGTTTTCAGCTTCATTTCATTTGTTCACGATAGTACTAAATATAATGAAAGCCATTATGATGGACTAAAACCTCTATCTCTTGAGCCAAAATAAACCTATCTTTTCAATAAGTTGTTTACCTCATGTACTTTGACACAATGGTAGAGAGATGACCAAAACAGTCACCTTGCTTTTATGATGTAAAATAATCTAAAATATGAGACAAGCTCTCTTTTTTTTTGGGGGGGGGGTGTTTTTTTTTTCTGAAGATATTTTACCTGTCTAGAATTTTTATTTTGCTGTACTTTTTGTAATAACAGGGTTGGAGGTGACTTTAAGCTTCATTCACAGAAAGAATTTTTAAGACAAAGATTTAGCAAATTCTGGCACCAAATTGGCAGTTTCTGAATTTTCAAGTGGTTAGAAGTAGTTTTTCCAATGATATCTTAGTAACAGGTAGAGTTGCCATAGCTAAACAGATGCATGGCATTATCTCAAATTCATACATCAGAAAAAAATCAAGACAAAAGGCAGTTTAAGTGACTTACTTTAGCCCCCACAGCAAGTCACAATGTTAGTGTTTGAATTTGAGAAGACTAGTTTGAGATCTGCGGTTGACAATTTTCATACAATATTGGTTTTTTGTTTTGTTTTCTCAAACAACTTACTTTTTTTTTCTCAACGAATAAAGAACCCAGAAGCTAGGGTTAAGTAGCCAAACTTCCTGGAGGTGTGCCTAGGTGTGCAGCAGAGACCTTATCATGCAATAGATCTCACATGAGAGGTTTGTGGGAAGAGAGTATCCAGAGGCTGTCTCTGAGTGAGGGCAGAAAGGAAGAGACGGAAGAGGAAGCTCTGGCATTTTATAAAGGGGTGTGGGGGTGGAGGGAGTATAGTGCATGCACATAGGGAGAATTTGTAACTTGTGGCATAAGTGGAAATATGTCACATTTTGGTGGCTGATGATGACATGCCACTTTTACTAGGTTACTGAAGATTGCCTTAGGGGTGGGTTTTTCCAATATAATAGTCTTTCCTTGGTTATCAGAAAACAGCTACCACACTCCAGGTACAAAAGATGCACCACAGTCAGAAAAGAGTGAAGGGAAAGGATGGTCTCAACAGTGTGGCATCAAGGTCTGCTCTGTTCAGAGGATTTCCTTAGACTGCCTCCAGCAGGTGAGTAAAGCGCTGTACAAGAAACATCACTTTTCCATAGTAATGAGCAAGGCAGACTATGAAGAAGCCATACTGAATGAGAATTTTACAATAAGAGTTACAGCTTCTAAGATTTTGACCTATCACATTCAAATACGTTGTAGCTAGGAGCCACTCTCCTCAAAATGTTTAAAATCTTTTATTAAGGGAAAAATAAAATGTTGATTGTATTCTTTATTTAAATCTAATTTTTAATTTGCTTCACTAGAGATTTGCATTAGAAAGGAGAGAAGGATGCCCAGGTGGCCAGGAAGCAAAGAACCACTTGTGTCTGTGTCTGCAGTTCACTGCAAAAGCCAGCACATCCATCCGTTCTCCAGGCACAGAAGGAAGTCAATAAACATATACTGGTCTGATGTGATTTATATAAAAATAGGGCAAGAAATTATCTATTTAACAGTAAAATGGGATAAAAATAGACAACAAGAATCATTCAAAGTATCCTGTAAAGCCATAGACCTAAGGTGGATCAATTGCTTGAGCATCTACGTCTATCTCAGAGATTAAAGTCTTTGAGAAGGATGAAATTTCTTTATGCTGGTCGTTAGCACAGCACCCTCTCCACCCCTCCTTCATTTAATCAAGAGTTTGATCTCAGGAGTAGCTCTGACCCAGCAGCAGCAACTAATTCAAAGAATGAATCTTCCCCCTGCACAGAGGCATGGTTGGGGGGTGAGGGGAGATGGCAATGATTCTCACATCAGCTCTGCTGAGCACATGAATAATTCAGACTGTGCATCCTCGGGATACCAGTACAGACTTTGCTGCCAGTGGGAGAAAGGCAAGATGAGCTTACTTCATATGAGTCTTTGTATAAATGTATAAGTGATAGTGCTGATTTAAAAGAGAGTTTGTGTTGAAGAGGCCATTGTACATTTTTAAAGAAAACAAAATATGATAAAAGGAAAAAACCATTAACACTGAGTAGATTTGAAGGTTTTGGGTTTTCTTTTCTCCTTTCACAACCAGTTGTGTGAATTGTAGACAGTCAATACCATCTCACAAATTCCTGAGTTGGAATTGGGGTAAGAGAGATTTCCTCTTTCCCCTCCTCCCTCCCTCTCTTCCTTCTCTGTCTTATATGTATATAATGCCAGAAATAAAATCCACAGCTTTTAACTAAACTAAGCCCTAGCTCTTCTGTTCATGTGTACATAGTGTATGTGTATATACAAGTTCACATAGGTGTGACCTCATGTGTGTGCATCTGGAGGACCAAGTTGATATAGGAATCATCCTTTATTGTTCTTCCACTTGATTCATTGATGCAGGTGCCCTCAAGCAGATACAGAGCTAGAAGATATGGCTAGATAGCTCATTTCACCTCGTTCTGTTTTTATGCTTCTGAGGCTGGAATTACAGGGGAGCCACCCCACAAACTGGCATATACATGGGCTCTGAATGTTGGAAACAAATATTCTGTTTCTCACAAAGAAACACATGACAAAGTAGAAGTAACTCTGCAAGATCTTCTAGGCTCTGCCCAAGTTACCTAGCAACAGCCAGGTAGGAGCCTGGCTTGCTATGGCCACTTTCTCTCTCTGACCTCTCTCTCTCCCTCCCTCCCTTCCTACATACCTCTTTCTCCCTCTCTCTCTCCTCTCCCTCTTTGTCCTTCCATCTTTTTCTCTCCACATGTTCCCCACTGGCCTCTTCCATTCTTTATCTCTACTCTCTCTTTCTGTCCCCTTTCTTTCCCACACCCCCATCCCATGTCTCAAATAAATAGATCTCTCCTATGGCTGGTATGGTAATGGGAGGAGGTGCCACATTATGGACCAGCTAAGGCACCCTCTTTCACTGTTTCATCATTCTGCCACATTACAAAACTTCACAAGGCAATATCTTTTTGTAAAATGATGATCAATAACCCCAAACTAAGCTAGAGGGCACATTGGGGCAGGAATTGCCTTTAGGTTTAAGGCCAGTTGTTTTTGTATCTAGCCCTTAGTGGGCTTTGATAGAAACAAACAGCAATGTGTAGGGGTGTGTGTGTGTGTGTGTGTGTGTGTGTGTGTGTGTGTGTGTGTCTGTGTCTGTGTGTGTGTGTCTGTGTCTGTGTGTGTGTCTGTGTCTGTATGTGTGTGTCTTTTCCTCTCTTCTCTTCTCTTCTCTTCTCTTCTCTTCTCTTCTCTTCTCTTCTCTTCTCTTCTCTTCTCTTCTCTTCTCTTCTCTTCTCTTCTCTTCTCTTCTCTTCTCTTCCCTTCCCTTCCCTCCCCTCCCCTCCCCTCCCCTCCCCTCCCCTCCCCTCCCCTCCCCTCCCCTCCCCTCTCTTTTCTTTTCTTTTCTTTTCTTTTCTTTTCTTTTCTTTTCTTTTCTTTTCCTTCTTTAAACTCACCCAGCATACAAGAAAATTTCATATCTAGTAAGTAGATGCAGGTAATAACTGTGTCTTTTCCACATTGGTTGATGTCTGACCTCACAGTCTTTCATAATCGGCTAGCTTTAAAATAACTGATGTATAAGAAATGAAATACAAGGAATAGGAATGTCTTCTCAGTGTCATCAAGTTCTGGGAGTGCAGTGGGTCGGTCTTTTTGTAAACAAGAAAGATTTGTCTACTAAGAAAGATTAGAAGAGTTTCATAGAAGTCTTAAAATGGAGGGGAGATTAAAAGATTTTAATTCCTATTCATACAAGATTTAGAAGGTGGGAAATATTTATAGAATTTTGTCTGTTTCTCCACTTTGATAGAAACAACAACAACACATTTCTCCCAATTCCTCTTTATTATACCTTTACTCTTCCTCCTCCTCCTCCTCCTTCTCCTCCTTCTTCTTCCCCCCCCTCTCTTTCTCTTCTTTTGTTCTTCTTCAAACTCAGCCAGCGTATTTTGATTTCTGAAGTCTCTACTAACAGTAAATTATTCTTTTGCTAAATGGCTAGGTAGTGTTTGGTCCCGAGGAGCCCCTGGTTCTCTAGTAAAGTAATTAAAGTGAGCCTGCCTTTTTAGAGGTGATCCCTTGGCTTGGCCAACCTGAAATGGTAGATCTCCAACCAGAGAAGACATTCTATCCTTTAGACTAGAAGGACATTTTGTCTAATAGATGCTTGGTTATCTTTCTCTTGGATGCACTGAGACCGCTCCCTCCTTTTATTAGCTTCCCTCTTTGTAAACTGGGCACTAGTTAGAGTTTATGTGGTAGGGTCTCTAAACAAGAGAACAAGTGAATCCCCACAGTTACTGGGCATTTCCAGAAACACCTCAGAGCTCCTTTGTTATAGAAATAGTACATATTCTCAGTGAGAAATCACTCTGCACACTTACAGAAGAAGCTTAACCCTTTATTGAGTAAAGCACCTGGCCACTTGGTAAAAGTTGATCCCCAACAGAACATTTCATCTACTTATATATACTTTAGGCTTATGCATTTTACATTCAATGCCATCATCTCTTTTGGGTACTAGCAAAGTTAAACAAAGACAGGGGACTTCAACTTTGGATGCTTAGGCAAATAGATTTATACAGCAAAAATATTACATATTATCAGAATGATTTTAACTATACCAATGTTATTATTTGAGTAGTTGTTTCCCAGGTTTATCTTGTCCATCTGTCAGAGCTAGATAGATTTTTTTCCTTTATAAGAGGCAGCAAACTTAATCTGGACCTAATGATGTTTGTGAACCTTAGCTGTTTCCCTTGAGCTGCTCTTGGGGTATGCCTCAGTTATAGGAATCAGGACTAATGGCTGGTTTTAAGTTAGGACTATCTCCGTTATAACAGGAATGAACTAATTCCTATTATGGACCAAGACTAAAGGCTGGTCAATCCTGATGAATAAACATTTAAATCCTAGCACCCTAAATTTCTCCCATGCCTAACAGGCCTGGGTAGCATACTACTTGCCTTTTGGGTCTTTTGGGGACAGTGCTCTCTTAGGTAAATAAATTCTACTTGTATAACCTAATGTCTCCTAAGCAAATACATTACTAAGTATATTATACCAATTCTACACTTCAGTTTCTTCTACATCCTGAGTTCTTAAAGACTTTGGGAAGCAAAAATCAACATATCTTTTTTTCTATTTTTATCAGATATTTTCTTTACATTTCAATGTTATGCCCTTTCCTCATTTCCCCTATCCCCTCCCTGCCTCACTAGCCCACTCACTCCTGCTTCCCTGTCCTGGCATTCCCCTATACTGGGGCATCAAGCCTTCAAAAGGCCAAGGGCCTGTCCTCTCATTGATGCCCCACAAAGCCATTCTCTATTACATATGCATCTGAAGACTTGAGTCCCTCCTTGTGTACTCTTTGGTTGGTGGTTTAGTCCCTGGGAGCTCTGGAGGTACTGGTTGGTTCATATTGTTGTTCCTCCTATGGAGCTGCAAATCCCTTCAGCTCCTTTTTCTAGCTCCTCCATGGGGGACCCTGTGCTCAGTCCAGTGGATGGCTTTGAGTTCTACTTCAGTATTTGTCAGGCATTGCCAGAACCTCTCATGAGACAGGAATATCAGGCTCCTGTGAGCAAGCACTTGTTGGCATCCACAATAGTATCTGGGTTTGGTAACTGTATATGGCATGGATCCCCCAGAAGGAAGACGACAGTGTGGATACTTCGGTCCTTCTTAGAAGGGAGATCAAAATACCCATAAGAGGAGATACAGAGACAAAGTTTGGAGCAGAAACTGAAGGAAAGGTCATCCAGTGACTCTCCTACCTGGGGATCCATCCTAAAACTTCTCTTTTCAATCCCTTTGATCATCAGAGGCTTCTAGATATTATTATTGAATTCCCAGATTATCACTTAGCAATCTGGAATTTCTAATTATTCTGTAGTATTTTGATAAATCATAGACAAAACCCAAACACTTAAACTTCATTTAAACATACATTTTTTTCTTTTTTTTTTAACCTAGGTCTTACAATTACTTATGAGGCGCATACTAATAACTCTGTTGATTTAGGTAGAGGTTTTACAACAATATATTAAACTTTGACCTTAGAATTTTTCATGTCATAATGTCTCATCTTTGATGTACCTTACATAGTTTGTCTAGACCTTTGTAACTTGCTTAAACTTTTCAGCTTTCTTTTCTGTTCTACAAACTCTCCAACCATCTTATACTTCATCATAAATATTTCTTTACTAAAAGTATTGCCACTCTTACATCTTCTAATATTTTCTTTTATTTACTGGTTTTCTTTCTTAAGATCCTGATATATTGGAACATTCGCAACTAAATTTGACATCTGTTGTGAAACTTTTCTCCTTGGGTGTGGTGGAGGGTTACTACATAAGTCTATTTATTCCTCATTAGGTCCCAGTGACAAATCAAAGTTTGACTTCATCAAAATTCACCCTGAAGAACCAATGATCTTGTTTACAGAGATAGGGTGAGGTATAGCTGACAGGAGTAAATGATCTGAAAGTGGCCACACTGAAAAATCTAATCAATCACCCACTATGGCTGGTGACCTCCCCATAGCTGCATAGGTGCCATACCCTCTTCCTGATGTTCTTTAGCCCATATACTGTAACTCATTCCCAAGACCTCAAGGCCACACTTCATTAGGTTAGAACTGCATACAATTGACTGGGAAGAGTGACTGAATACTGAGAAGAGAGTTACATGGTCCTGCCCATCTCCTCTACCTATGAAGGAACAGCTGTGCTTATAAAAGATCACCTAGTTGTGGTGATCTTTTATAATCAGGCACAGATGATCCCACAATATGGCAGTTGTTTTGCTTAAGGAATAATGTAGTTCCTTAATAATAATAATAAAAAAGACTGAATCCAAGCTAGATAAATGGAATAATGTAACTTGTACTTATTGGTAAATGATGGAGCTTTGTAAGTTTCCTGGAAAATAATATAAAAACCACAAGGGAGTAAAAAATAGTTATTCTGTTTTATTTAGGTGAGGGAATGATCTACTATATCTACCATAGCCTTTCTTTTGGTTTTGGATGAATGTAAGTAGCAGAGAGGAAAACCAGAAATACATAGTAAAACATTATCAGATTGATGTTTATAAGATCCAATAGAACTCAACTGATGAATCCCTGTTAAAACTATGATGCTAGACTTACTATTGTGAGATAATTTTAGGAAGAGTGTCCTCTACATCCATAGACTGGCTATCAACAGTCTTTTACATTAGTAGTCATAATGGTAGTAGCAGTATCAATAATCTAGAGCACACAGAAGTCAGTAGCATAAGGACCTGGAAAGGTATAACATCAGCTTGTTTCTTCCCTTTGCCTGTTTAAATCATTGTAACTGAAGTGAAACCAAAAGCTACAGTTCTGAGAACTTCATGTGCCAGAAATAAGGGCATGAGCAAGCATGGAGCAACAGAGTTTGGTGAAGAGAAATATTCTTTCTTTTTTAAAAAAATATTTTCTTATTACATATTTTCTTCAATTACATTTCCAATGCTATCCCAAAAGTCCCCCATACCCTCCCCCCCCCACTTCCCTACCCACCCATTCCCATTTTTTGGCCCTGGCGTTCCCCTGTACTGGGGCATATAAAGTTTGCATGTCCAATGGGCCTCTCTTTCCAGTGATGGCCGACTAGGCCATCTTTTGATACATATGCAGCTAGAGTCAAGACCTCTGGGGTACTGGTTAGTTCATAATGTTGCTGCACCTACAGGGTTGCAGATCTCTTTAGCTCCTTGGATACTTTCTCTAGCTCCTCCATTGGGGGCCCTGTGATCCATCCAATAGCTGACTGTGAGCATCCTCTTCTGTGTTTGCTAGGCCCCGGCCTAGTCTCACAAGAGACAGCTATATCAGGGTCCTTTCATCAAACGCTTGCTAGTGTATGCAATGGTGTCATCGTTTGGAGGCTAATTATGGGATGGATCCCTGGATATGGCAATCTCTAGATGGTCCATCCTTTTGTCTCAGCTCCAAACTTTGTCTCTGTAACTCCTTCCATGGGTGATTGTTTCCAATTCTAAGAAGGGGCAAAGTGTCCACACTTTGGTCTTCGTTCTTCTTTATTCTTTCTTAAAGAAAAACAAATTAGGAGATGCTAGCTTCAAGCCCCTGCATGGCCCAAGTTTCCAACTTATCACCTATAGGTAATAAGATTCTTACTCTATAATAAAAAATTAAAATGAAGCAGATTTAGTATACTATTCTGAAGATCATGACACTGGCATAGAAAGAAGCCAAAAAAAAAATGTTTGAGGTGCTCATTTGTCCTAAGATGACGGTCATTTTAAAGTTCCCCATAATGAGAAAGTCTATTCTGTTTTCTCATAGGCTGGGACTGGACCCCTTTCCATATTCCTTCATTCACTTAGTTTAGAACATAAAGCCTTATCTAATGAGTAATTTGGGCCTTGACACCACTAACTTTTCTTATTATAGACTCAGTCATCTAGCAGACAGCCTGTAACATTCTGATTCTCAGAAGTCTGGGACAAGTAGGCACCAGCTGCCAGGTAGATTATTTAGGGGATCTAGGGTCCTAGTGCTTCTTGCTTATATGTAACTCTGATAGAGTACATCTCATAATTAAATTGGACCATACAATTTTATTTCATTAAGTGCCCGAGCATGCTGATATCTCTTGCATTCTAGCCATTATAGGCTCCTGCTGGTAGTGGCTTATCTAGTATCTGGTAATCCATTGTTTCAGTCTCTTGGGTCTCTTGGGTTTGCTTGAAACAGTGTTTCTCCACATCTTGGCCCTAGGTCACTGCCAAGACATCTAAGTTTTTCTGGTCTAGCCACCATAGTGTCAGCTTCCATTGATAGCTGACGATTGTTGAAGGCCCATACTGAAAAAACTGATTAGTTCTTTCTAGAAACCAGTATGTATGTATATATATATATATATATATATATATATATATATATATATATCCACATCTCATTTCCAGGTTCACATTAGACATCTCAGAACATGAAAACCAAAAATTAAAAAAGAAAAAAATGAGGAAGAGAATTTGACTATGTGACTAAATGTCTCCATAAAGCCCATATAAGTCTTTCCTTCTATAGGTTGCCTTGGTCATGGTATTTTATTACAACAACAGCAAAGTAATAAATAGAGGGACAGTACATGTAGCATAGGCATGTAGGCCCAAAGTTAGTAAAAGAATGAAACTGAAGAATTGATTTCAAGGTGTCAATGCAAGAAAGTTGAATCCATGTATCTTAGTACACAGACTGTGACTGTGATGGAGGTGCTAGCTTTAGGTTTTTAAGGAGTCTCCACATTTTTTTCCATAGTAGCTGCACTAAGCAGTTTTACAGCAGCACTAGTAAGTTCCTTTCCTGGAGCCTCAGGACATTGGTGGCTGTCCTAGGGTAGTGTTTTCTAGTCTGTTTTGAGGACTCCCACAGCTGTGTTTTGTGCCTGTGGAGATTGTTGAGTGCTTTCCTCCTCTGTGTGCTGCATTGCTTTATCAAAGATGACCTACTTTTGAGATCTGGGCTGCAAGCCAAGACATGGGAAAATGTAACCAAAGAGGAAAGAGCCTCATTTCTTTTCTCAGTTTTATTGGGATCAGACAGTAAATGGCATCTAGGGAAGAGAGGACACGTTTTTCTACTGTTTTGAACTAGGGTTGCAGTGGGCTCTAATCTGCACACCACCTTGTGGGACATGCCCAGAGTTTAATCCACACATGGTTTCTCCCTAATCCTTCACATCCTTCAAACCCTGGTCAGACTTCAACTTCCTTTTCTAGTCATTACCTTATTGTCTTCTTTCTTTTGCTATTCTTCCTCGTCCCTTCAGGCTCTTCCTAGTCAACCCTTCCTTCCCTGTTCCTGCTGTTCTTGTCTTCTACCTTCATCTTTCTCTTTAAATTTTATTTTTAAAATATTGTTCTTTGATATTTCTATGCTTGTATCTTAGAATATCTGCTGTGTGATATGTGAATCTTAAAGCAAACATTGACTCTTATTATAGGCAGGTGCCTCTAAATCCAGTGAATCCACCAGCCACCCTCTACTTGCTCATGGGGATCGTATTTAATCACTTGACAAAGCAGCCTAGCAGCACGAAGGCATGAAGTATCATGCATGATGAGAAATTATGATCATGAGGCTGGGGCTACAAGACATGGGACAGTATTTTAACAGGATATGTAAGGTACTAAGAACAATCTCCTGAAGTACGTACACATACACACATGAACACACATTTACATATACATACATGCACACACACTCAATTAGTGGCAGTCATGATCATAAGAAACCCAAGTGGATACCAGAAAATATAGAAATAAATATTCCACTTCTATCATTAGACACATATGGTTACATCTGTGATCTGTCTCCAGAGTTGTCCAATTAACTCTCTTTGTTTCACATAAAGAAGACAAAAGGAGTGGAGCACAGCATGGATGCATGCAGCCATTAAGTTAGTTAGCTAATGCCCAAAGATTTGATCATGACACCAAGCAAAATTTGCCAGTTTTAAGCATAAATGTTTGCATTTGAATTATGGCAGACAGGATCTAGATAGGATCCTAGTTGAATCGTGTTGCCTAGCAGATGATCTAAGGCTATCTTTAGAAGCCTACATAACATTCTTTGAATGACTTTCTATGATGAACTAAACTAGAATGTAAAGCATTGGCCACACTCATGTGATAGGATCTTTATCTTTTGGGAGTCTGGGTAAAAAATAAGGTCTGAATTGTGTGTGGGCTTCCATGGTTGAGATATCCCACAGAAAAGAACCTTGAAACAATTTCATTTGTCTATGAACGGTAGCCACTTCTTTATCTGTACGAAGGAGAATATAATGCCATCCTCTGTCAAATTAATGGGTTTTCTTAATGAATTCAATACCAGATATAAGAGCTATTCATTTTGTCTAGAATCCATAGTATTAGTAGATTCTGCTAGAAACATCTGAGAATAAATCTCCTTCAGCTGTAACCTCCAAATTTCACACAGCACAAAAATTATCAAAACAGATCTCAAATACCCATGCTCCATGAAAACGTGGTCATATTAAGGCTCAATATGCTTTGGGATTTACATGTCTCTGGAGCCTATTGTAGTGCTTACTACCTATTAAACCTATGACTAATTAATGTTTGTGGATAGTTTACTTAATCTGGTAAATCTAATCTGACAGATGGAATCAATCATTTCCCAGCATTGCTGACAACACCTCCCTCAACTCCATTACTACATTCTCTTCCCACAGGATATTATCCCAGAGTTGCCAGAGTTCATCTTTACACCATGCATTGACTCATTAGAAAAGAGACAAACTAAAAGAAGAAAGAAGGGAAAGGAGCACAAAGTTGACCATTTAGAATAATGAACAGTTACTACACAAAGCACGCTGCAAGTGCCACATGTAGCTAAGTGGCAACGTGTATGTATGGCAAGAAAGAGGGCCTGGATTTGTTTCCCTGCATTATCATAAATTTACAAGCAACTCTGTTAAGGCAGATTCAAGGTAAGCCATATCAGGATGAGTGGCTGACATGTTGGGAAACAGCAGGAATGGGAAAACATTTTTATTACTACATCAGCTACTTCTCATGTTCCTGAACTGACTTGATCAACACTCCAAGAAATACCTCAACTTTTAGACTCATGAACCTTCCATAAAATCAGACTAGATGGGCTGTAATTAAAGCCAGTGACAGAACTGCCTCCATAGATGTATTTTAGCTCAGAACTTTTGTTGAAAGACTCCTACCAGGAAATCTGCAAAAGCTGGGCCAGTAGTGATTCTATAGAGGGATTTCCAGAAACTGCTGCCAGGACCACCATCCTAACCCAAAAGGGTAAGTTGAAGTTCTGAGAGCTACACACAAGCTCATAATAGAGCTTTTGTTACTGCAGAGCCACCAACCATTGCTGATCCTGTAAGAAAGTAGCAATTATGGATGTGCAGTTTGTCTTGGTTAGCCACAACTCACATGACAAGGACAAGAAAACTTCACACCTGAGAAAATAGGGAATGGGAGCCCACAAGAGAATGGAACTGGTAAAAATCAGCATAAAGTATATCCTAAACCAGAATTGATGAGGCAAAGCAGCAGATTCCCCAAGGAGATAACATTTAGGAGAGTGATTTTTTATTACCTTATACCTCTACCCATCTCTTATCCTATACCTACAGCTATTTCTGACTAATATCATTTTATTCTTACTAATATCTTAAGGTAAAGCATTGTAGCAGGCAACACTAACCCCTACTGTTTGTACTTAGTACTGTTTTACTTTCTCCCTTTCCCATACCTATTCTTTTATCTTTCCCATACTTATTCCTCTTATTCTTATATCTTCCAAGGCCCAGAGGCTGAGCAGGTTTATATCTGGGTGTATATCCATACACCCTCCTTTTAGTCTAGCATTAATCAAAACCAATACATATTTACTCCGTTTCTCCTTTGCCTCAATGATTCATTCTTTTTGTTTGTTTGTTTTTTCAAGACAGGGTTTCTCTGTGTAGTCCTGGCTGTCCTGGAACTCACTCTGTAGACCAGGCTGGCCTCGAACTCAGAAATCTGCCTGCCTCTGCCTCCCAAGTGCTGGAATTAAAGGCATGCACCACCACGCCCAGCATGATTCACTCTTTTAGCTATGTTTCCTTTTCTATTTTCCATTGAAAAATCTAATATATATCACTAGTGATTTCATTCAGATCACCTCTCTCTCTCTCTCTCTCTCTCTCTCTCTCTCTCTCTCTCTCTCTCTCTCTCTTTTTCTCTCTCTCTCTCCCTCTTTTTTTGTTTTTTGAGACAAGGTTTCTTTGTGTAGCCCTGGCTGTCCTGGAACTCACTCTCTAGACCACGCTGGCCTCCAACTTAGAAATCTGCCTTTCTCTGCCTCCCAGTGCCACCACTGCCTGGCCAGATCTCTTCTGGGTCCCTTTGTCTGCATGGATGGGTCTCTGGGTGCAGGTGGGCAAGGAGTCAGCAAATGTGATAGACAGAGCACACAGGAGATTGTGTAGAATCTGAATGTAATTTGTGAAGTTGACCATCAAACTTTTTATACAGAAGAATAACAAGAAACCAGGCGAGATACATTCACCACACAATACAAAAGGAATGTATACATCAAAAGATGGCGCAAACCAGGCCGCTGCCACTAAAAAGGGAGCCAGGTGTAAAGCTTGTCTATTGTTAACCCCCCCCCCCACCAGGGATTCTGCTCTAGCAGACCTTCTCATGAATATTGCAATACCACAGCCCCCCTAATTCCTAAGCCCTGATAATTTCTTGTATGAGTGTAACTTTTAAGTATCTGTGGAGAATCTCGATTTGTCAGAAGAACTCACCAACTTGCTTCTAATATGCAATGTAGCCTGTACTGAAGATTTCTATCTCAGTGGGATTCCCTGGCTCTTTCATGGTATTCCCTTGTTTGGGTGAGACTGGCTACTGTCCTTAGTAAACACACTGCAGATCAGCCCAGAGCTGCTGGTTCCGTCTTTTGTAATGTTTAGTTAGTTACTGAATAGGTAACTTCCTTACTCCATTCCTACCGGATTCCAAGCTCCTCAGCTTCTGGAACATTGGAACACTGGTGGGAGACTTTAGCTATGTCAGAATTCAATCTTAAAAGACACTTATAATAAAATAATACTAAAAGAGAGCACATGGATCCATACACTAGACTAATGCAGGGATTGGGTGTGAGTATACGGGTTAATGAGAACGCCAAAGCTCCAGGAGGTGAGTTACTTTTGAAACTCTATACCTTGTGAGTGCTCACAGGCTTCTCAGCCTGTCAAGCAGACTTCACTGGAGTGTGCGTGGCAACTTCTCTCTTCTTTTCTCCCTCACCCCAATAATAACATACTACTATGTGCAGTAATGTCAGAGACCCTTTATATCCTAAATCCAGTACTGGTCAACAGTCTCTATATTGTAGTCGCCTCTACTTTTTATTTTCAAAGCGAATTACTTACTTTATGATGACTGTTCCTGCAAATAGTACTCAACCTACAGGGGTGAACAAGAGCTAGATCCTGTACTTGGAACACCAATTGAAAAGACAAAAATATCATCACAACTATACTGTTATCTCCTCAACTCTGAAAACAGCCAACTTAAAGAAGAGTGACAGTTTGAATTAAAAGATTACTACCAACAACAAAATTTTAAACAACAATCTAACCCCAGATGGCTAGATTTCAGTACAAAAGCCCAAATAACATGAAAAATCTAAACAACTTGTCTCCCTGAAAATTTGCCCATCCCATAGTAATTGCCCTTAATCAAAATGACATAGATGAAATTTCAGATGCAGAGTTCAAAGGAATTATTTTAATATGGTAAAAGATGTTGAAGAGGACTTTCCAAGAGAACAGACCACATGATGAAAACTGAAGTTGACCAGAAAACCAAGTAGGAAACCCCAAGACCTTCTCCTGTCTCTCTGTTCCCTCAGACCCAATCCTGCAGTCTAATCTTTAGTACTGTAGCAGAATACCAGCTGTAGCTTTCCCTTTCCCCTGCCTACATTTCCTGTGTATGGGACAGACATTTTCCCTCCTAACCTTCCTATCCCAATATGTCACTGTATTCAAGAATCCAATTCCAGAAGACCCTCCTCTGCTAACCTATGGGCCGCCCTTCCCAGGGCAATATACAGGCTGAAGGCAGACCCAAGCTATTGCTCCTAAGAGCCAATACCCCCAGTATTTTACCCTTTATATCCTAAATCCAGTACTGGTCCAATCCAGGCTGAAAACCTGTTGTGGTTTCTCTGTCTTCTCTTATCCCATCCCCAATGATCACAAACATATTCTCATCCAACATTCCTTTCCTCAGTTAATCCTCCAAACCCAGCAGGCATCTCCTGTGAACCTACCAGCTGAACAAGCCAGAAAACTAGTCATCAGACTTTCTGAGAATCCAGAGAAGAAAGAGAAAGCAAGAAACAAAACACTCACCCAACAAACACAACCCCAGATATCAGCACCTAGATCTTTAACCATCCCAAAACTAGATGGGAAGACACCAGCATGAAAACACAATCACCAATAGCCAGGACAATATGGTTCCACTAAAAACAAGTTTCCTACCATAGCAGGTTCTAGGTCGTCTATCATAACAGAAGCAGAAGTAAAAGACCTTAAAACAGTCTGTATGACTATGATAGAGGTTCTTAAAGAAAAAAATTAATAAATTCATTAAAGGAACCTAGGAAAACACAAACAGTTGAAGAGAATGAATAAAACTGTTCAAGACATGAAACTCAAAAGTAAACCAATTAAAGAAAATCCAAACCAAAGGAATTCTGGAAAAAAAATAGGAAATTGAATAGCAACTTTGAGACAAGCTTCAGCAGCAGAATAGAAGATATGGAAGAAAGAATCTCAGGTGTTGAAGACATGATAAAGGAAATGGATAGATGTCAATCTAAAACCCTCCTGGCACAAAACATCCAGAAAATCTGGGACACCCCGAAAAGACTGAACTTAAAAATAATAGTTACCCAGGAAGGAGAAGAAACCCAGCTTAAAAACTTAGAAGATGTTTTCAACAAAATCATAGAAGAAAAAATTTCTAATATAAACAAAGAAATGCCTCTGAGAGGCCTTACTAGCATCTTATCAAGATAGACACAGGTACTTAATGCAACAATTGAGCTGAAGTCAGGGACCCCTATGGTTGAATTAGGAGAAGGATGTAAGAAGCTGAAGAGTTGGGCAAAACTATGGACAGATATCAGCATTTTGAAATAACCCAGACCCAAGGGAGCTCCCAGAGACTGAGCCATCAACTATGCAGCATTCAAGGGCTGGTCCAGGGCCCCTGGCACATACAGAGCAGAAGAATGACTGGTCTAGCATCAGTGGGAGAGGATGAGCCTAATCCTCAAAAGACTTGATACCCCAGGGGAGGGGAAGGTCTGGTGGGAGGGAACACCATTTCGGAGGCAATGCGGAGTAGGAATGGGATGAGGAACTGTGAGAGGGGGGACCAGGAGGTTGGAGGCAATGAAAGAATGTAAATAAATAAAGTAATTTTTAAAGCCTCCCTCCCACAAAAAAAGGAAGGAAGGAAGGAAGGAAGGAAGGAAGGAAGGAAGGAAGGAAGGAAGGAAGAAAAGAAAAGAAGGAAGGAAGGAAGGAAGGAAGGAAGGAAGGAAGGAAGGAAGGGAGGGAGGGAGGGAGGGAGGGAGGGAGGGAGGGAGGGAGGAAGGAAAGAAGGAAAGAAGGAAAGAAGGAAAGAAAATAAAGAGAGACCTATAAAAGTACAAGAATCATCCACAAACCCTGACAGATTAGACAAGAAAACAAAGTCCCCTTGGAACATAAAATCAACATACTAAACAGAATAAAGTAAGAATATTAAAAGCTGCAAGGGGAAAAGAAAATTTAACATTAAAACAAACCCATTGGAATTATACCTAGTTTCTCAATGGAAACTCTAAAAGCCAGAAGGGCCTGGACAGATGTGCTGCAGATTCTAAGAGATAACAGATGCTAGCTTTGAATACCATACCCAACAAAAGTTTCAACCACCTTATATGGAGAAAACAAGATATTCCATGATAAAGTAAAATTTAAGCCATATATAGCCACAAATCCAATACTACAGAAGGTGCTAGTAAGAAAACTCAAAGGTAAGGAGGCTAACTACACAAATGAAAACATAGAAAATTAATTATCTCACATAGCAAAATCAAAAGAAGGAAAAGACAACCCATACACATACCTACATACTGTTACTACTACTACTACTACCACCACCGCCACCACCAACAACAAAATAATAGGAATCAATAAAAATTGATCATTAATGTTTCTCAATATCAAAGGTATCAATTTTCAAATAAGAAGTTAGAGACTAACAGAATGGATATGAAATAAGGATCTATTATTCTGCTGTATCCAAGGAAGACACCTTAAAATAAAGCATAGACATTATCTCAGGGTAAAGAAATATAAAAAGATATGCAAAGCCAACAGACTTAAGAAGCAAGCAGGTCTTGTTACAGATGGTTGTAAGGCACCACGTGGTTTCTGGGATTTGAACTCAGGACCTTTGGAAGCACAGTCGGTGCTCTTAACCACTGAGCCATCTCACCAGCCCGCTATATCAGGGTCCTTTTAGCAAAATCTTGCTAGTGTATGCATTGGTGTCAGCGATTGGAGGCTGATTATGGGATGGATCCCTGGATATGGCACTCTCTAGATGGTCCATCCTTTCGTCTTAGCTCCAAATTTAGTCTCTGTAACTCCTTCCAGGGGTGTTTTGTTTCCAATTCTAAGAAGGGGCACAGTGTGCACACTTGGGTCTTCGTTCTTCTTGCGTTTGATGAGTTTCATGAATTGTATCTTATATATTAGCTATTCTAAGTATCTGGGCTAATATCCACATATCAGTGAGTACATATCATGTGAGTTCTTTTGTGATTGGTTTACCTCACTCAGGATGATGCCCTCCAGGTCCATCCATTTACCTAGGAATTTCATAAATTCATTCTTTTTAATAGCTGAGTAGTACTCCACTGTGTAAATGTACCACATTATCTGTATCCATTCCTCTTTTGAGGGACATCTGGGTTCTTTCCAGCTTCTGGCTATTATAAATAAGGCTGCTATGAACATAGTGGACCATGTGTCCTTCTTACTGGTTGGAATAGCTTCGGGATATATGCCCAGGAGAGGTATTGCAGGATCCTCCAGTAGTACTATGTCCACTTTTCTGAGGAACCGCCAGACTGAATTCCAGAGTAGTTGTACAAGCTTGCAATCCCACCAACAATGGAGGAGTGTTCCTCTTTCTCCACATCCTTGCCAGCATCTGCTGTCACATGGATTTTTGATCTTAGCCATTCTGACTGGTGTGAGGTGGAATCTCAGGGTTGTTTTCATTTGCATTTCCCTGATGATTAAAGATGCTGAACATTTTTTCAGGTGCTTCTCAGCCATTCAGTATTCCTCAGTTGAGAATTCTTTGTTAAGCTCTGCAACCCATTTATTAATGGGGTTATTTGATTTTCTGGAGTCCACCTTCTTAGTCTTTATATATATTGTATATTAGTCCCCTATCTGAATTAGGATAGGTAACAATCTTGTCCCAATCTGTTGGTGGCCTTTTTGTCTTATTGACAGTGTCTTTTACCTTTCAGAAGCTTTGCAATTTCATGAGGTCCCATTTTTCGATTCTGGATCTTACAGCACAAGCCATTGCAGTTCTATTCAGGAATTTTTCCCCTGTGCCCATATCTTCGAGGCTTTTCCACACTTTCTCCTCTATAAGTTTCACTGTCTCTGGTTTTATGTGGACTACCTTGATCCACATAGATGTGACCTTAGTACAAGGAGATAGGAAAGGATCAATTTGCATTCTTCTACATGCTAACCGCCAGTTGTGCCAACACCATTTGTTGAAAATGCTGTCTTTTTCCCACTGGTTGGTTTTAGCTCCCTTGTCAAGGATCAAGTGACCATAGGTGTGTGAGTTCATTTCTGGGTCTTCAATTCTTTTCCATTTGTCTACTTGTCTATCACAATACCAGTACCATGCAGTTTTTAACACAATTGTTCTGTAGTGCAGCTTTAGGTCAGGCATGGTGATTCCACCAGAGGTTCTTTTATCTTTGAGAAGAGTTTTTGCTATCCTAGATTTTTTATTGTTTCAGATGAATTTGGAGATCGCCTTTTCTAATTCATTGAAGAACTGAGTTGAAATTTGGTTGGGGATTGCATTGAATCTGTAAATTGCTTTTGGCAAGATAGCCATTTTTACTATATTGATCCTGCCAATCCATGAGCATGGCAGATCTTTACATCTTTGGAGAACTTTTTAAATTTCTCTCTTCAGAGACTTGAAGTTCTTATCATACAGATCTTTCACTTCCTTGGATAGAATCACGCCAAGATATTTGATATTATTTGTGACTATTGAGAAGGGTGTTGTTTCCCTAATTTCTGTCTCAGCCTGTTTATCCTTTGTATAGAGAAAGGCAATTGACTTGTTTGAGTTAATTTTATATCGAGCTACTTCACCGAAGCTGTTTATCAGGTTTAGGAGTTCTCTGGTGAAATTTTTAGGGTCACTTATATATTCTATCATATCATCTGCAAAAAGTGATATTTGGACTTCTTCCTTTCTCATTTGTATTCCTTTGATCTCCTTTTGTTGTTGAATTGCTCTGGCTAGGACTTCAAGTACACTGTTGAATAGGTAGGGAGAAAGTGGGCAGCCTTGTCTAGCCCCTGATTTTAGTGGGAATGCTTCCAGCTTCTCACCATTTACTTTGATGTTGGCTACTGGTTTGCAGTAGATTGTTTTTTATCATGTTTAGGTATGGGCCTTGAATTCCTGAAATTTGCAAGATTTTTATCATGAATGGGTGTTGGATTTTGTCAAATGGTTTCTCTGCATCTAACAAGATATTCATGTGGTTTTTGTCTTTGAGTTTGTTTATATAGTGCATTATGTTGATGGATTTCTGTATATTAAACCATCACTTCATCCCTGGAATGAAACCTACTTGGTCAGGATGGATGATTATTTTGATGTGTACTTGGATTAAGTTAGTGAGAATTTTATTGGGGATTTTTCCATCGATATTCATAAGGGAAATTCGTCTGAAGTTCTCTATCTTTGTTGGGTCTTTCTGTGGTTTGGGTATCAGAGTAATTGTGGCTTCATAGAATGAATTGGGTAGAGTACCTTCTGCTTCGATTTTGTGGAACAGTTTGTGAGGAACTGGAATTAGATCTTCTTTGAAGGTCTGGTAGAACTCTGCACTAAACCCATCTGGTCCTGTGCTTTTTTTGTTGAGAGACTATTAATGACTGCTTCTATTTCTTTAGGGGATATAGGACTGTTTAGATTCTTGCCCTGATCCTGATTTAACTTTAGTACCTGGTATCTGTCTAGAAATTTGTCCATTTCATCCAGGTTTTCTAGTTTTGTTGAGTATAGCCTTTTGTAGAAGGATCTGATGGTGTTTTGATTTCATTAGGATCTGTTGTTATGTCTCCCTTTTCATTTTTGATTTTGTTAGTTAGGATGCTGTCCCTATGCTCTCTAGTGAGTCTAGCTAAGGGTTTATCCATCTTGTTGATTTTCACAAAGAACCAGCTCCTCTTTGGTTAATTCTTTGAATAGTTCTTCTTGTTTACACTTTGTTGATTTAGTCCCTGAGTTTGATTATTTCCTGCTGTCTACTCCTCTTGTGTGAATTTGCTTCCTTTTGTTCTAGAGCTTTTAGGTGTGTTGTCAAGCTGCTTGTGTCTGCTCTCCCTATTTTCTTTTTGTAGGCACTCGGAGCTATGAGTTTTCCTCTTAGAAATGCTTTCATGTGTCCCATATGTTTGGGTATGTTGTGGCTTCATTTTCAACAAACTCTAAAAGGTCTTTAATTTCTTTCTTTAGTTCTTCCTTGACCAATGTATCATTGAGAAGTGTGTTGTTCAGTTTCCACGTGAATTTTGGCTTTCTATTATTTATGTTCTTTTTGAAGATCAGCCTTAATGCATGGTGATCTGATAGGATACGTGGGACAAATTCAAATAGTATGTTTCTTTTTTTTTTAAAGATTTATTTATTATGTAAGAACACTGTAGCTGTCCTCAGACACTCCAGAAGAGGGCACCAAATCTCATTACGGATGGTTGTGAGCCACCATGTGGTTGTGGGATTTGAACTCAGGACCTTTGGAAGAGCAGTCAGTGCTCTTAACCACTGAGCCATCTCTCCAGCCCGGGACAATTTCAAAATTTTTGTGTCTCTTGAGGCCTATTTTGTGATCAAGTATAAGGTCAATTTTAGAGAAGGTACCATGAGGTGCTGAGAAGAAGGTATATCCTTTTCTTTTAGGATAAAATGTTCTATAAATATCTGTTAGATACATTTGTTTCATAACTTCTGTTAGTTTCACTTTGTCCCTGTTTAGTTTCTTTTTCCATGATCTGTCCATTGATGAGAGTGGTGTGTTGAAGTCTCCCACTATTATTGTGTGAGGTGCAATGTGTGCTTTGAGCTTTACTAAAGTCTTTTTAATGAATGTGGCTGCCCTTACATTTGGAGCATAGATATTCAGAATTGAGAGTTCCTCTTGGAGGATTTTACCTTTGATGAGTATGAAGTGCCCCTCCTTTTCTTTTTGATAACTTTGCTTTGGAAGTCGATTTTATTTGATATTAGAATGGCCACTCCAGCTTGTTTCATCAGACCATTTGCTTGGAAAATTGTTTTCCAGCATTTCACTCTGAGGTAGTGTCTATCTTTTTCTCTGAGATGGGTTTCCTGTAAGCAACAAAATGTTGGGTCTTGTTTGTGTAGCCAGTTTGTTAGTCTATGTCTTTTTATTGGGGGAATTGAGTCCATTGATATTAAGAGATATTAAGGAAAAGTAATCGTTGCTTCCTATTAATTTTGTTGTTAGAGTTGGCATTCTGTTCTTGTGCCTGTCTTCTCTTAGGTTTGTTGAAGGATTGTTTTCTTGCTTTTTCTAGGAAGTGGTATCCATCCTTGTATTGGTTTTTTTCTGTTATTATCCTTTGAAGGGCTGGATTCATGGGAAGATAATGTGTGAATTTGGTTTTGTCATGGAATACTTTAGTTTCTCCATCTATGGTAATTGAAAGTTTGGCTGGGTATAGTAGCCTGGGCTGGCATTTGTGTTCTCTTAGTGTCTGTATAACATCTGTCCAGGCTCTTCTGGCTTTCATAGTCTCTGGTGAAAAGTCTGGTAATTCTGATAGGCCTGCCTTTATATGTTACTTGACCCTTTTCCCTTACTGCTTTTAACATTCTATATTTATTTAGTGCATTTGCTGTTCTGGTTATTATGTTTCGGGAGGAATTTCTTTTCTGGTCCAGTCTATTTGGAGTTCTGTACGCTTCTTGTATGTTTTTGGGCATCTCTTTCTTTAGGTTTCGGAAGTTTTCTTCAATAATTTTGTTGAAGATATTTTTGCTGGCCCTTTAAGTTGAAAATCTTCATTCTCATCAACTCCTATTATCTGTAGGTTTGGTCTTCTCATCCTCTCTTGGATTTTCTGGATATTTTGAGTTAGGATCCTTTTGCATTTTGTATTTTCTTTGATTGTTGTATCAATGTTCTCTATGGAATCTTCTGCATCTGAGATTCTGTCTTCCATCTCTTGTATTCTGTTGCTGATGCTCACATCTATGGTTCCAGATTTCTTTCCTAGGGTTTCTATCTCCAGCGTTGCCTCACTTTGGTTTTTCTTTATTGTGTCTACTTCTCTTTTTAGGTGTAGTATTGTTTTGTTCATTTCCATCACCTGTTTGGATGTGTTTTCCTGTTTTTCTTCAAGGACTTGTAACTCTTTATCAGTGTTCTCCTGTATTTCTTTAAGTGAGTTATTAAAGTCCTTCTTGATGTCCTCTCCCATCATCATGAGATATGCTTTTAAATCTGGGTCTAGCTTTTTGGATGTGTTCAGGTGCCCAGGACTGGGCGAAATGGGAGTGCTGCATTCTGACGATGGTGAGTGGTCTTGGTTTATGTTAGTAAGATTCTTACATTTGCCTTTCATCATCTGGTAATCTCTGGAGTTAGTTGTTATCGTTGTCTCTAACAATCTCGGTTAGAGATTGTTCCTCTCATGATTCTGTTATTTTCTATCAGCAGACCTGGGAGGCTAGCTCTCTCCTCTGAGTTTTAGTGGTCAGAGCACTCTCTCCAGTCAAGCTCTCCTCTTACAGGGAAGGTGAACAGATATCTGGCATTTGGACCTCCTGCCTGGATGATGATGAAGATGCAGGCTGGAAATAAGACCTATCCAAGAAGCTGTGTTGCTTTGGCCTACCACAAAAGCTCTCTCACCTGCACAGACTAGTCTCAGATGGATTTGGGAACCAAGATGGCTCCTCCAGCAAAGCCTCCTGGCAGGGCAGACACCTCTTCTCTGGCAGGGAAGGTGCCCAGATGTCTGGAGTCTGAAACGGGTTCTGTCTCAGAAGCTGTCCTCCAGGGACCTTAGGGGTTTCCACCGACTCTGCACCCATGTGACCAAGTGCTGGCACTGACCAGAAGGGACTTGTGACCCTGGTCAGTCCGGGTTTCCTGCTTCTCTAATGCTGTCTGTGGTCCCACACGATTGGATTGGACCAGAAGTTGTGTTCTACTCACCTGTGGTCATAAGATCATGTGGAGAGTCCTCTAGTGAGCCTTGGGGGTGTCCAGTGACTTCGAGCCCCGTTTTTTTTAATTAGGTATTTTCCTCATTTACATTTCCAATGCTATCCCAAAAGTCCCCCATACCCTCCCCCCCAACTCCCCTACCCACTCACTCCCACTTCTTGGCCCTGGCATTCAATATACAAAATTACACACACACACACACACACACACACACACACACACACACACACACACACACACACATATATACATACATAATTATATATATATTTAGTAAATGTAGTTCACAATATAAATAAACTGAACAAAAAAATGAAGTACATGTTCATCACATTAGAAGCAAAAAAAAAAAAACATTTGTCAAAAGTTAACACTCCTTCATGAAATAATCCTAGAGAGGTTAGAGATATAAGACATATACCAGAACACAATACACGCAATTTGGTGCAAGCCTATAGCCAATATCAAAGTAAATAGAGATAAATTCAAAACAATTTCACTAAAATTAGAAAGGAGAAAAGGTTATTCATCTTTCTATATGTATTCAATATAGCACTTGAAGATTAAGATAGAGCAAAAAGACAACTGAAGGAGATCAAAGGGATAAAATCAGAAAGGAAGAATGCAAAGTATTGTAATTTGCCAATGATATAATAGTATGCAAAATTGATGCAAAAATATTCCACCAGGGAACACCTGAAGCTGATGAACAATTTCAAGCATAGTGGCTACAAGATTAACTTTAAAAATCATATGCAAATGACAAACAAAGTGATAAGGAACTCAGGGAAACAATGCTTTCACCATAGACCCTCAAAATATAAAATGTCTTACAGTAACTTTAACCAAGAGAGTGAAATACTTGTATGATAAAAACAAGCCAGCATCTGCTGTCACCTGAGTTTTTTATCTTAGCCATTCACACTGGTGTGAGGTGGAATCTCAGGGTTGTTTTGATTTGCATTTCCCTGATGATTGAGTATGTTGAACATTTCTTTTAGGTGCTTCTCAGTCATTCCTTATTCCTCAGTTGAGAATTCTTTGTTTAGCTCTGTACCTCATTTTTAAGTAGGGTTCTTTGGTTTTCTGGAGTCCAACTTCTTGAATTCTTTATATATATTGGATGTTAGCCCTCTATTGGATGTAGATTTGGTAAAGATCTTTTCCCAATCTGTTGGTTGCTGTTATGTCTTATAGACAGTGTCCTTTACCCTACAGAGCTTTGCAATTTTATGAGGGCCCATTTGTCAATTCCTGATCTTAGAGCATAAGACATTGGTGTTCTGTTTGAGTAAATTTCTCCTGTACGCATGTGTTTGAGGATATTCCCCATTTTCTCTTCTATTATTTCAGTGTATTTGATTTTATGTGGAGGCCTTTGATCCACTTAGAATTGAGCTTTGTACAAGAAGATAAGAATGGATCAATTTACATTCTTCTACTAGCTGACCACCAGTTGAACCAGCACCATTTGTTGAAAATGCTGTCTTTTTTCTACTGGATGGTTTTTGCTCCTCCTTTGTCAAGTAACCATCGGTGTGTGGATTCATTTCTGGGACTTTAATTCTACTACATTGATCTACATGCCAGTCTCTGTACCAATACCACACAGTTTTTATCACTATTGCTTGGTTATACAGCTTGTGGACAGGGATGTTTTATTTCCCCAGAAGTTCTTTTATTGTTGAGAATAGTCTTCAATATCCTGTTTTCTTCTTCTTCTTCTTCTTCTTCTTCTTCTTCTTCTTCTTCTTCTTCTTCTTCTTCTTCTTCTTCTTCTTCTTCTTCTTCTTCTTCTTCTTCTTCTTCTTCTCCTTCTTCTCCTTCTTCTCCTCCTCCTCTTCCTTCTTCTTCTTCTTCTTCTTCTTCTTCTTCTTCTTCTTCTTCTTCTTCTTCTTCTTCTTCTTCTTCTTCTTCTTCTCCTTCTTCTCCTTCTTCTCCTTCTTCTCCTTCTCCTCCTCCTTCTTCTTCTCCTCCTCCTTCTCCTTCTCCTTCTCCTTCTCCTTCTCCTTCTCCTTCTCCTTCTCCTTCTCCTTCTCCTTCTCCTTCTCCTTCTCCTTCTCCTTCTCCTTCTCCTTCTCCTTCTCCTTCTTCTTCTTCTTCTTCTTCTTCTTCTTCTTCTTCTTCTTCTTCTTCTTCTTCTTCTTCTTCTTCTTCTCCTTCTTCTTCTTCTTCTTCTCCTCCTCCTCCTCCTCCTCCTCCTCCTCCTCCTCCTCCTCCTCCTCCTCCTCCTCCTCCTCCTCCTCCTCCTCCTCCTTCTTCTTCTTCTTCTTCTTCTTCTTCTTCTTCTTCTTCTTCTTCTTCTTCTTCTTCTTTCTTCTTCATTTTTGGTTTTGGTTGTTGTTTTTTTGTTACTCCAAATGAATTGTCAAATTGCTCTTTCTTACTCTATGAAGAATTGAGTTGGAATTTTGATGGGAATTGCATTGAATCTGTAGATTGCTTTTGGCATGATGGCCATTTATACTATATTAATTCTTCCAATCCATGAGTTTGAGAGATCTTTCCATCTTCTGAGATCTTTGATTTCTTTTGAAGTTCTTGTCATATACATCTTTCATTTTCTTTGTTAGACTTACACCCAGATATTTTATATTGTGAGTATAGTGAAGGGTATCTTTCCCTCATTTCCTTCTCAGCCTGTTTATCCTTTGAGTAGAAGAAGGTTGCTGATAAAATAAAATCAACTTTCAACCAAAAGTTATCCAAGATGGTTAGGAAGGACACTTCATACTCATCAAAGGAAAAAGATCTACCAAGATGAACTCTTAATTCTGAAGTAGTTTTTTTCATCATCCTACACAAAATTCTAGTCAAATAGCTCAAAAGCCTCAAAATAAAACCAAATACTGTGAACCTGACAGAAGAGAACTTGGAGGAATAACTTTGAACACAGGATATGACTTTCTGATCAAAACACACTTTCTGAACAACTGCACAGGCACTAAGGTCAACATTTAATAAAGGGAACCTCATGAAACTGAAAAGCTTCTGTTTGGCAAAGGACACTGTCAGTCAGACAATGTGACAGCATATAAAGCGGGATTTTTTTTCTAACTATTTCTACATCCCTTAGGAAGCTAATATCCAAAACACATATAAAACTTGAGAAATTAGATATCCAAAAATATAAAAATACAATATAAAAATGGGGAATAGGTCTAAACAAAAACTGCCAATAGAGGAATCTCAAATAGCTGAGAAACACTCAAAGAGATGTTCAACACCCTTTGTCATCAGAGAAAAGCAAACCAAAATTACATAGCGAGTCCATCTTATACTTATCAGATAGGCTAAGACCAACAACAGAAGTGACAGCTCATGCTGGTAGTAATGTGGAGAAAAGGCACTTCTCTATTGTTGGTCAAAGTGCAAACTTATAAATCACTATGAAAATCAGTTTGGTGGTTCCTCAGAAAATTGGGAAATGATTTGCCTCAAAATAAAGATATACCACTCCTGGGAATGTACCCAAAAGATGCCCCATTATATCACAAGGACACATGATACACTATGTTCATAGCAGCTTTATTAATAATAGCCAGAAACTGAAAACAACCTAGATGTTCCTCATAAGAAAAATGCGTAAAGAAAATCTGGTATATTTACTCAACAGAATATTATTTAGCTGTTTAAAAATTACATAATGAAATTTGGGGCAAATGGATGGAACTAGAAAAAAAATCATCCTGATTAATGTGACACATACACAAAAAGACAAATACAAATATATTACTTAGTTACTCATAAGTGGATATCAGACTTTAAGTAAATGAAAAGGAAGAGTTTACAGCAGATTCTAGTGAACAATGACCAAAAAACCCCCCGATAAAATGGACTCAACAGATTGCATTTATGTATTTATTTTCATACATATGCAACAATAATTAAACATTAAGAAGTCATGAATTTGAAAAGAAGTAGCAGGGCACTGTTGGAGTTTCTGGAGGAAGGAGAGTGATATGAAGTTAATTAAATAAAATATAAATTAAAATTAATATATAATTCATTTTTATAAAAATATAATTCTAAAACTTTTCTTTAATCAAGGACATGGATATTTCTCACGTGCATATTGCTAGTTAAAAGCCAATCTGAAAGGTAGCATACTGTATGATTTCAGATGTATGGCACTCCAAACACTTGTCAACACCCAGATTGTTTAACATAAGCAATGAACTCTATACTATAGACAAAAATATATCAGTACTGGCTAGGCAGTGTTGTACAGGCATGTAATTCCCAACACTTAGGAAAACCATCACACATTTCTGGTCTACTTAGAATTTCCACGCCTGCTAGAGTTACTATATAATAAAGTCTTACTCAAAAAAAACTATATATACAAAAAAAAGTACTTTCAGCTTTGCTAATTTGAAACTGTTCCCATTCTCCCAACAAAATAATCTATGGGGAAAAAAGTACAGCAAGACAAACCCACAAAAACAAAATCAGTTCTAATATAGTTAAGCATTTAGCCAATCCAGCACAAGACCATGAGATACCACAGATTTTCAGATTCAACAGGGTGTTATTAGAGTGATGGATGCTGATTTGTCTTCAGTCTCCACTCTGCTGGGAGACAGGAGGAAGGGCTTCTGAAGACTGACATCCAGGTTTTTGCTTTGTTTTATTTTGTTTAGCCATTATAGGGATCACAGAACTTTTTTCTTTGCTTCTTCCATTCCCTTCAGTTCAGAGTAAAGTCTTGATCTTGTCTAAGGTGGCATATTTGAAGGTAGGGCATTTTTCTTTGTATAGATTCTAGTTTTAAAGCTTCTCATGATCTTGTTGCTGTGAACAGATTCAGGACATAGCAAATTATCTTCTACTCCTGGTTCTGGAATAACATAGCTGGTAACAGGAAAAGAAAATTTATCCTTTGGGGAGTGTCTGGAACCCAGTTCCAACTAGCAAGAAATTGCAGGTGAACCCAGGCTTTCTTATCTGCTGAAAGCTGCCTGCCATGGACAACACACCATTTGAATCCAATGGCTTGTGGCAGAAAGGCCTGTTCATTAGAGGGAAGAGGACATCAATTTGTAGGCATTGGCTGGGCAGCTCTCATGGCAGTCCCTGCCCAGGCTGCAAATGTGGACCCTTTAGGTGAAATTAGAATTTCCAGGATTCCACTTTCCTGTTTCCTACTTCCACAGCTGCTTGGAGGCCCAATTCCTCTGAAGACTATCTTGAGTTTCTTGGGACCCTGATTCATTCTGGCCTCATGGAATGTGTTGGGAATATAACATTCTTGTTTAGAATATGAATGTCTCTGAAGTCTCAAATAAACCTCAACTTTCTTGCCATCCATACTCAAGCTATGAAAACAACACCACTCCCGAACAGTGTTCAGGGACACATCATTAATAGGAGGCAGGCTGGGCAGAGGACAGGTGCTTGGTATGGTTCTTGTTCTTGGATGGTGTTTGATTCTCTCATGTCTCACCAGAGAATGGGCTGGTGATTTGTGGTCTATGGTTGAAGAAACATTTGATTCCATAGGATATTCTGTGTTTGTCTACTCAGTAAGTGGGACCAGCATTAAAACCACACTTTCTTCATCCAAGTCTTCCTCAGATTGGTTATTGTTGTAAGTCTCCAGGCTGAAGTATGACATTTTCGGGCAGGCTTGGGAGAAGACAAAGACCTAATTATAAAACTCTTAATACCTGGATCAAAGTAACTTATAAAAGGAAATGTTTTCTAGCCTGTGATTCCAGAGGTTAAATCCATAATCATAGGGAAACATGACAGAAGCAAGGAAGCTGCTGAAAGAGTGAACAGAAGTGGGGCAAGGACATAAAATTTCAAAGCCACTTTCTATACATTTTCTTTGTTTTGTATATTTAGTGGTTTTACTATAATATGTTTTTCTTTCTAGTCCTATCTATGTAGTGTTCTATATACCTCTTGTACCTGGGTGAGCATCATTTTACATTTAAAAAATTTCTGACTTTATTAAAAATATTTTCTATGCCTTCATTGTGGAATTTATCTATGGTCATTATTCACAGATCTGGTATACAAAATATTTTGAATGTTCTATCCATATGATCTTACATTTATCATTGATCATGACTGAGTCATCTCATTTGTATACATTGTCTTCAAGTCCTAGTGTTTTGTCTTCCATGTAATCTATTCGGTTTATGAAGATTTCAAAAGATATTTTATTTGATTTAGTAAAATATTTGCTTCTGGCATCATTTTAATTTGGTCTCTCTTTAGTATTTCTATCTCGTTGTTGAATTCTATTTACATATCTTGAATTGACTTAATTCATTCTTGTCTGTGTTCTCTTCAAATTAATTCAGGAGATCATTTCTGTCTTAGACTAATATTGTTGTGATGAAACACCATAACCAAAGCAACTTGGTGAGGAAAGGGTTTATTTTGCTTACAATTTGACATCACTGTTGATCAATGGCTATCAGAGTGGGAACACACACATGGAAGGAATCTGGAGGCAAGCGGTCATGCAGAGGCCATAGAGGAGTACTGCTTACTGGCTTGCTCTGGTGTTCCATCTCACTCTCAGACAGAAATTGGTACCAAGAGAGTCAGGTATTGCTGTGCCTGACATGACTATGTGTTCTTGCTAGGATTGTGGAAGGACTTAGGAACTTTGGACTGGAAAATCCATTGAGTGTCCAAAGTTTTGGGAGCTATTGTGTGGGAGCTTGGAGCATAAGAGTGTTGAGAAAAACTCTATCCTGGGTGGGGTTCACACATCCTCTATTCTTATGGGCATCCATTTTGTGGTGAAAGTGTGTGCTGCAAGCAGGAGGAGTACCAAAAGCAAGACATCAGCTGAGGTGTATATCCAGGGTGCTAGTATGTGCTGTGGGCAAAGGAAGTGTTCTCATTCCTTGCCAGCTGGAGTAAATGTGGCATGGTTGGAATGTGTACCAAGTTCTCTACCAGATGGAGTGTTGGAAGTTCAGTATGTGACAAAAGCCTTCATATATGCTCTGGCTTCACAAAACCAGGATAGATAGACACAGAGATGTGAAATATTTTACCCTGGACAGGGGCCCCACATCTTCTAGCTTCACTAGTTAGGGTAGGTGCAGTGTGGCAGGAATATACAGAACATGGGCTCTAGTGTTAATTTGGGAATTTTGGATACTTTAAAAAAAACACAGAACTAAGAATATATTTTAATTTTAATCCAAGGTGATGGAGATGGGGCTGCTTCATATTGACCACTGCAGTTAACTATCATTTGCCTCATGCAAGAGAATGAATTTGGCAGCAGCATACAGTTTCTACAACTGTGTGATGTTTGGAACTCTGGGGACTTTTCAAAAGGTACATAAATGGCAAGGCTCTAAGAGGCATGGTGAATTGTTGGTTGGTTTCTGTTAGTTGTGGTTTGTTAATTTGTCATGCACAAAGACACAAGAAGAAATTAGATATTTTGGTAGCAAAAATCAAACTTTTTCCAAAGAACTCAGCATCCCTAACCAGCCAGAGGTAGTATAAAGAGAATGTCACTTCCTTTCTACTCTATCCTTTTTTTTCTCTCTCTCCTATCTAGTGTAAGGGGGTTGAAAGGTTGGAAGAAAAGGGATGGAGAAGGGTAGAAGAAAGAAGAACCCACAAAATAGCAAAAGACAGCTACAATGGGCTTTTAACAAATATAATACAATAAAAACATTATTCAAAGTACTAAAAATAAAATACAAGCAAACAATGACAACAACAAAAAATTAAATTTCCTGACAAGTTACATCTGCCCTGTCTCCTTCGACACCTGATCCTGCCTCCTTTTCTCCCTCCCTTCCAAACTCCTCCCTCCCTCTACCTCCTGTGATTATTTTTGTTCTCCCTTCTAAGTAGAACTGAAGCATCCACATTTTGATTTTCCATATTCTAGAGCTTCATATGGTCTGTGTGTTGTATCGTGGATATTCCGAGCTTTTTGCCTAATATTTACTTAACAGTGAGTACATACCATGTATGTTCTTTTGTGACTGGGTTACCAACTGAAGGCATCCACTAGAATTTCCCAGATGTCAGGAAAGCAAGAGGCTCCCAGAACCCAACAGGGATGGCATTAGCTGAAATACCCAACAAAGGGTCTAGGGACCATATCCAGAGGTTATGAATGGTCCCCAGTTGAGGGATGGGACCACCCATGCATCTCAAAAATATTAAAACAGAATTACTTCTATCTAAAGAAAATATAGGGACAAAGAGTGGAGCAGATATTGAAGAAAGGTCATCAAGAGACTGGCTCTACCTGGGGATCCATCCCATATACAGACACCAAACCCAGTCACTATTGCTGATGCCAAGAGGTACTTGCTGACAGGAACCTGATGTAGCTGTCTTCTGAGAGGCTCTGCCAGAGCCTGACCAATACAGATGTGGATAACGGCAGCCAACCATTGGACTGAGCACAGGGTGCCAAATGGAAGAGTTAAGAGAAGAACTGAAGGAGTTGAAGGAGTTTGCAAGCTCATAGGAAGAACAATAATATCAACCAACCAAATCCCCTAGAGCTTCCAAGGACTAAACCACCAACCAAATATTACATATGGAGGGATCCATGACTCCAGCTGTATATGAAGCAGATGATTGTCTTATCTGGCATTAATGAGAGGGAAGGACCTTTGTTCTGTGAAGGCTCTATGGCCCAGCATAGGGAAATGCTAGGTCAGTGAGGCAGGAGTGGGTGGGAGGGTGGGTGGGGAAGCGGGAGGAGGGGAAAGGATAGGGAGTCTGCAGAGGGGAAACAGGGGAAGAGGATATGTAAATGTAAATAAATAAAACAACCAATTAAAATACTAATTGAAAAAAGTAAAATAATTGCCATGGTAATTCTAATAATAAGGTAAAGGAAACCCACCTCAGGGAAAGAGACAGACACTACTTCAGAGTGAAAGGCAGGAAAACAAATTTCCAGCAAATGTTCCTAAGAAACAAGCTGGAGTAGCCATTCTAATATTGAATAAAATTGACTTCCAACCCAAAGTTATCCAAAAAGACAAGGAGGGGCTCTTCATACTCATCAAAGGTAAAATCTACCAAGATGAACTCTTAATTATGAATATCTATACTCCAAATGAAAGGGCAGCCACATTAGTTAAAGAAACTTTAGTAAAGCTCAAACCACACATTGCACCTCACACAAAAATAGTGGGAGACTTCAATACCCCACTCTCACCAATGGACAGATCCTAAAAACAGAAACTAAACAGAGACACATGGACACTAACAGAAGTTATGAAACAAATGGATTTAATAGATGCTTACAGAATATATTATTCTAAAACAAAAGGATATAGCTTCTTCTTGGCACTTCATGGAACCTCCTCCAAAATGGACCATATAATCAGTCACAAAACAGGCCTTGGCAGATAAAAAATATTAAAATTATTCCATGCAACCTATTAGATCACCAAGGACAAAGGCTGACCTTCAATAACAGCATAAATAATAGAAAACCAACATTCATGTGGAAACTGAACAACACTCTACTCAATGATACTTTGGTCAAGGAAGAAATAAGGAAAGAAATTAAAGACTTTTTAGAGTTTAATGAAAATGAAGGCACAACATACCCAAACTAATGGGACACAATGAAGGCAGCCCTAAGAGGAAAACTCATAGCTCTGAGTGCCTCCAAAAAGAAACTACAGAGAGCATACACTAGCAGCCTGATAGCACACCTAGAAGCTCTAGAACTAAAGAAAGCAAATTCACCCAAGAGGGGGAGACAGCAGGAAATAATTTTACTCAGGGGTGAAATCAACCAAGTGGAAACAAAATGAATTATTCAAAGAATCAACCAAACCAGGACCTGGTTCTTTGAGAAAATCAACAAGATAGATAAACCCTTAGTCAGACAAACTAGATGGCACAGGGACAGTATCCTAATTAACAAAATCAGAAATGAAAAAGGAGACATAACAACAGAACCTGAGGAAATCCAAAACATCATCAGATCCTACTACAAAATGGTATACTCAACAAAACTGGAAAACCTAGCTGAAATGAACAACTTCCTAAACAGATACCAGGTACCAAAATTAAATCAGGATCAGATTATCGATCTAGACATTCCCTTTTCCCCTAAGGAAATAGAAGCAGTCATCCATAGTCTCCCAACAAAAAGAAGCCCAGGACCAGATCGGTTTAGTGCAGAGTTCTATCAGACATTCAAAGAAGACCTAATTCCAACTCTCCTCAAACTATTCCAAAACAGAGAAACAGAAGGTACTCTACCCAATTCATTCTATGAAGCCACAATTACTCTGATACCTAAACCACACAAAGATCCAACAAAGAATGAGAATTTCAGACCAATTTCCTTTATGAATATAGATGCAAAAAGACTCAATAAAATCCTTGCAAACCAAATCCAAGAACAGAACAAAATGATTATCCATCGTGACCAAGTAGATTTCATTCCAGGGATGCAGGGATGGTTTAATATACAGAAACCCATCAACATAATCCACCATATAAACAAACTCAAAAAACAAAAACCACATGATCATCTCATTAGATGCTGGGAAAACATTTGACAAAACCCAACACTCCTTCATGATAAAAGTAATGGAAAGATCAGAAATTCAAGGCCCATATCTAAACATAATAAAAGCAATCTACAGCAAACCAGTAGCCAACATCAAACTAAATGGAGGGAAACTTAAAGCAATCCCACTAAAATCAGGGACTAGACAAGGCTGCCCACTTTCTCCCTACCTATTCAATATAGTATTTGAAGTCCTAGTCAGAGCAATTATACAACAAAAGGAGATCAAGGGGATACAACTTGGAAAGGAGAAAGTCAAAATATCACTATTTGCAGGTGATATGATAGTATATATATATAAGTGACCTTAAAAATTCCATCAGAGAACTCCTAAACCTGATAAACGGCTTCAGTGCAGTAGCTGGATATAAAATTAACTCAAACAAATCAATGGCCTTTCTCTACACAAAGGATAAACAGGCTGAGAAAGAAATTAGGGAAACAACACCCTTCACAATAGTCACAAATAATATAAAATACCTTGGCGTGACTCTAACTAAGGAAGTGAAAGATCTATATGATAAGAACTTCAAGTCTTTGAAGAAAGAAATTGAAGAAGATCTCAGAAGATGGAAAGATCTCCCATGCTCATGGATTGGCAGGATCAACATTGTAAAAATGGCTATCTTGCCAAAAGCAATCTACAGATTCAATGCAATCCCCATCAAAATTCCAACTCAATTCTTCAACGAATTAGAAAGAGCAATCTGCAAATTCATCTGGAATAACAAAAAACCTAGGATAGCAAAAACTCTTCTCTAGGATAAAAGAACCTCTGGTGGAATCACCATGCCTGACCTAAAGCTTTACTACAGAGCAATTGTGATAAAAACTGCATGGTACTGGTATAATGACAGACAATTAGACCAATGGAATAGAATTGAAGACTCAGAAATGAACCCACACACCTCTGGCCATATGATCTTTGACAAGGGAGCTAAAACCATCCAGTGGAAAGAAGACAGCATTTTCAACAAATGATGGTGGCACAACTAGCAGTTATCATGTAGAAGAATGTGAATTGATCCGTTCTTATCTCCTACAAAGCTCAAGACTTAGTGGATCAAAGAACTCCACATAAAATCAGAGACACTGAAATGTATAGAGGAGAAAGTGGGGGATAGCCTCAAAGATATGGGCTCAGGGGAAGAACAGCAATGGCTTGTGCTGTAAGATAAAGAATTGACAAATGGAACCTCATAAAATTGCAAAGCTTCTGTAAGGCAAAAGACACTGTCAATAAGACCAAAAGGTCACCAACAGACTGGGAAAGAATTTTCACCACTCCTAAATCTGATAGGGGACTAATATCCAATATATACAAAGAACTCAAGAAGCTGAACTTCAGAAATTCAAGTAACCCCATTAAAAATGTGGTACAGAGCTAAACAAAGATTTCTCAGCTGAGGAATACTGAATGGCTGAGAAACACCTGAAAACATAATGTTCAGCATCCTTAATCATCAGGGAAATGCAAATCAAAACCACCCTGAGATTCAAACTCACACCAGTCAGAATGGCTAAGATCAAAAATTCAGGTGACAGCAGATCCTGGCCATGATGTGGAGAAAGAGGAACACTCCTCCATTGTTGGTGGGATTAAAAGTTTGTACAACCACTCTGGAAGTCAGTCTGGTAGTTCTTCAGAAAATTGGACATAGTACTACTGGATGATCCAGCTAACCTCTCCTTGGCATATACCCAGAAGATACTCCAACTGGTAATAATGACACATGCTCCACTATGTTCTTAGAAGCCTTATTTATAATAGCCAGAAGCTGGAAAGAACCCAGATGTCCCTCAACAAAAGAATTGATACAGAAAATGTGGTACATTTACACAATGGAGTAATGCTCAGCTATGAAAAACAATGAATTTATTAAATTCTTGGGCAAATGGATGTATCTAGAGGTTGTCATCCTGAGTAACATAACCCACTCACAAAAGAAGTCACTTGATATGCACTCACTGATAAGTGGATATTGACTCAGAATCCTAGAATACACAAGATACAATTTGCAAAACACAAGAAAATCAAGAAGAAGGAAGACCAAAGTCTGGATACTTCATTCCTCCTTAGAATGGGGAACAAAATACCTGTGAAAGGAGTTACAGAGACAAAGTTTGGAGTTTAGACTAAAGGATGGACCATCCAGAGACTACCCCACTAGGGTTATCTATCCCATAATCAGCCACCAAACCTAGACACTATTGCATATGCCATCAAGATTTCTCTGAAAGGACCCTGATATAGCTGTCTTGTGTGAGGCTATACCAGTGCCTGGCAAATACAGAAGTGGATGCTCACAGCCATCTATTGGATGGGACACAGGGCCCCCAATGGAGGAGCTAGAGAAATTACCCAAGGACCTGAAGTGGTCTGCAACCCTATAGGTGGAACAACAATATGAACTAACCAGTACCCCCAGAGCTCGTGTTTCTGTCTATATATTGAGCATAAGATGGCCTGCCTAGTCGGCCATCATTGGGTGAGAGGCCCCTTGGTCTTGCAAACTTTATATGCCCCAGTACAGGGGAACACTAGGTCCAAGAAGTGTGTGTGGGTGGGTAGGGGAGCAGGGTGGGGGAAGAGTACAGGGAATTTTCAGGATAGCATTTGAAATGTAATTTAAAAATATCTAATAAAAATAATTAATAAAAATAAAGTAACCTTTTTTATGTTCTTAAAATTGGTGAGTTACAGTCATGCATTCAGGTGTGTAGAACTTGTGATCTTCTTTCTATGCTATGTAGTGTTGAGCCTGTGCTGGACAAATACCTGATGTCCATCAGAACTGTCTTCATTTTAGTCATTCCCTTCTGTGTGTACTTGCAGGGCTCTATTGTCTGTGGCGTAGACATATTCTCCTATCCTCCTACTCACCAGATCATGTTCCCTGCATGTTGAATGTTCTATATAGGAGGTGTCTCCTACATAATTGTGAAAGGAAAAAGCAACGACAATACTGGAAATGGTACAAGTGAATGACTTTTCTTTGTGTTTCCAAAACCTACTTAGAATTAACCACTCAATTAGAGAGACATAGTTGTAGATGCCAAGTACTGTGCAGGTGGTTTGGAGTTTTGAGATACTACAGCAGTAGGTAGCAGATAGGTCGCAGTGAGGATTGATTTAGCCACTGATTTCACATTCAGGCTATTAAATGCCAGAGTTATTTTCAGTGACTGAGGTTGTCTCATGGCCACAGAAGGTAAGGCTTCATTTCTCTAATTATTGCCTGAGCAAAGGTGTCTAACATGTAGATTTTGACATTTCAGAATCTGTCCTTTGTACTCCTTAGTGCTGCCCCCTGGGCCACCAAGAACAGCAGCAGGTATGGAGTAGAGCCAGCCAGTAAGCAGCAGTCCCTCATGGCTTTATCCCCTTGGGATTGTGACAGGTTAAATTAGACTTTTGCACTACTGATTGGTTCCTGTTTCATGACTAGAAGTAAACTAGCTTAATTTTTCTTTGCAAAATTTTTTAAAAATTCAAATTAAAATGTAATTGCATCACTTCCCCTTCCTTCCCTCCCGTCGGCTCCTCTGAACCACTCTCTCTTGAACCCCTCTCATGTGCCCCTCAAATTGATAGCCTCTTTCTCTTGGATTATTATTGTCACATACACTTACCTAATATAACTAATTTTTAAACTGTAAGCTCCCTCGAAATTATATCTAGCTACTACCCCTTAACTTATAAAGAATAGCAAATGGTATTTTGCTCTCCTATTGACCTGCATATCAGAGGAATCACTGTCTCACCAAACTTAGAACTAGTTATGAATTATGAAGCTCTTAGGAATGATAAGACTTCTGACTTTTTGTCAGAAGTGCTTGGTTCACTGTTTGAATGATATTTTGGCTTCCTATACTCTACAAGGAGTTATATGATGTTTTTGTTTTGTCTTATTTCTTTTCTTAAATCTCTTCTCTTTAACTCTGAACTTTTTCTCTTTTCTTCTATTTTTTTCTTGTACTGTCAATAGCCTTATGAATTGACTTTTTCTCTTTTTCTCCCTGGAATAAAATTGAGTCTATAGATGATACTCCAAGAGAAAATAATTATAAGTACAGTTTCTCAGAACTAAAATGGCAGGGTTTGATTTTCACAAAAATATCTCCTATGAGTTCTCCAATGAGTGTTCTTCAGTATATTTGTTTTGTTAAATTGAAATACCATTTCCTCTTAGAAATTCTGTGTACTGCTGGACCATCATAAACAAGGTGAAGGCTCCTGATGGATTTCTACATTTTAAGCCACCTCTCACACACAAAAAATTCCTTCTCTTTTAGAAATGTCTCTTGTTTTCTTGTTTAGTTTTGTTTGTTTTATTTTGCTTTTGAGAGAATTTTGCTGTATAGCTCAGACTATCCTTGAACTTGCCCTTCTCTTGTTTCAGACTCTCAAGAACTTTGATTATACACATATGCCACAATGCTCCAGAAAGAGTTTGAGTTCCTAATATAGTAAGTGAATGAAAGGTGTTTGGTTTGAGGTTCCAGGTGGAACTAAGGCAAATTATGCTCTTGAGTAATATACAGAGTAAATTTTCTATAGAGTTGTTATCAGCTAGGATCATCTGGGAAGAGAAAAATCTCAATTAAAGAATTATGTCATTCTATTGGTCTGTAGGCAACACTATGAGGGCATTGTGTTCTTTACTGATTTATGTAGGAGGACTCTGCCTACTGCAGGTGGTGCCTCCTTGGGCAGGTGGTCCTTCGTTGTACAAATGAGCAAGCTGAGTGAGCCATGAAAAACAAACCAATAAGCCTTCTTCCATGATCGACTTCAGTTTCTACCTAGAGATTTCTGCTTCAGTTCTTGTCCTAGCCCAAGCCCAAACAGTAATTATACTACATTGCTGATTCAGGTTACATGGAGAAGATTAGAATGCTGTTCCATAGTGGAAGTAGGAATATGGGTGCAGTGTAGGAGATAGGTTAGGGCATCATTTGCTGTTTCTATACCCTGTGATTAAGGACAATGGGAAACTATAACAACTCAATCCAGTCATGACAATAAGTGATCTAGACCATCAGGAACAAAGATGTGGATCACACTTCTCAATGAAGAACCAAGAGTCTATGAAGTGCTTGCTGTGAGTGGAAGTAATATGAAGTGGAAAGTAGGGAAAGCCAACTATAAAGACCAGCTAAGTTATACTTGTAAAAGCAAATATTGTGATTGCTGTGTTTCTCTCTTATTTTGTTAAGACTATGTTTGTACAAATATACACATATAATAAGTAGATATTTGCATTTATTTTTTTCTTTACCATTTAATTTAATAACAATTGAGATAGTACTAGCAGTTAACTATTATGAAGTTATCATTTAATTATTAAATATTAAAATATAAGTATTACTCTACTTTTAGAGGGGTATAAAATTTGACATCTGTTATGGGGAAAAGTTATATATTTTATTTCCATCATTATATCATGTTGGGAAGAATTATGAGATTATTATTATTACCTAGAAAGTAAACACAGCATAGGAAAATGTCGTTAACCTTCAAGTTAACAACAGTTGGACACATGGTTTTATCTTGGTTATCAATATGAGTCGGTATGGAATTAACTAAATGCACAGTTCTGAAAGTGTTTGTGATGACATTTTCAAAAAGGATTAATGGAGGAAGATCTTCCTCAAGAGTTGTTGGCCTAGATGTAATGAGGGCCAAGAAAAAAATAAACAAAAAAAACAAAAGCAGTGTTTCTTGCCCTCAACTCTTACTTGCAAGTGTACATACCCATTTGTCATTACCAACACGAATGCTATGTTTTACCCAGTTTCTTCAGCCTTGCAATGTGAACTGAAAACAAGTGGCTTTCCAGGATTCTTATAGATCTGTATCTACTGATTTGCATGAGTGAGGCATCTAGCCTCATGGACTGAGCAGGTACTGAGTTCTCACCTTCTCTAGTGTCCAACCTCTATTGTGCAAGCTACACTTTAAAATATGCAGTCATTCTGTCAGTTTGGTTCCTCCACATAGGAGCCAATTAATATAGAAAGCCTTAAATAAATGGGGCCTTCTAGTATCCCTGGCACTGATTTCTCTTTACCTCCTGTGTATTTGAACGGACCCTTCTCAGAAACACATAGCTGTACACCTTTACAATGCAAAATGCTTAAAGCTATTTTCTCCTTAGCTATTCGTGATAGATACCATTGCCCTCTTCCCACATAAAACTTGGAAACTTGATTTCTTTGTGGACTTTGTTCCACAAGGAAGCCTTGCTTGATCACCTTAAGCCTCCTTGAATAATTCTTGCTATGCAAGATATAATTGGTGTCCGAATTGCTCTGTTGCTTTATCATCATGCCCTGTTCTTTTTCCTGTTCTGATTTCCATTTATAGCAAGATTATTGAGCCCTACTCCCCATGAATCTCCTTCTCCATGTTCCTAGCTAGCTTTGACTTTGAGTATGCTTTTGAGCCTATGGATCCTAATCTGGCTTAATAGGTTTCTATTTTCCTATATACTAAGGTTCTTCATAAATGTATGTAATACACATGCACACACACACACACACATGCACACATATATATATATACACATATATATACACATATACATATATACACATATACATATATACACATATATACACATATACATATATACATACACACACACACACAATATATATATATATATATATATATATATATATATATATATATATGAGAGAGAGAGGGAACTAGGCAATGAGTGTAGTGAAAATTATATAGATATAAATGAAATGAGATGATTTTTTCCATTGCTATTACCAACAATGAAACCTAGTTTGGTAAAGAAATAGCTAGTAAGCCATGTGGATGACTTTCAATGAAAATGCTATCTTGATCCAGCCGGATCAGCGCCGGGGTAGCTGGAGCACAGGGTTGCCTGACACCCGCCAGCTACCCACGACCCCCGCCGCAGGATTTTGGGACTGCTGGTGAGTGGAACACAGCTTCTGCTCCAGTCCAATCACACGGGACCTGAGATTGCTCTGGTTGGGGAGAGAGAAATCCGGCCTACATAGAGCCACAAGCCTCTTCCAGTCAGAAAAGCACCGGGGCAGCTGGGGCACAGGGTCGGCTGACACTCGCCAGCTACCCACAACACCCACCACAAGATCTTAAGACTTCTGGTGAGTGGAACACAGCTTCTGCTCCAATTCAATTGCACGCGGGACCAGAGACTGCATTAGTAAGGGAAGCAGAAAACCGGCCTGAGTAGGACCACAGGCCTCTTCCGGCTGGACCAGCACCGGGGTACCTTCAGCTACCCACGACCCCCGCCGCAGGATTTTGAGACTGCTGGTGAGTGGAACACAGCTTCTGCTCCAATCTTTAAACAGTGACAATGATAACAACTAACCCCAGAGATTACCAGATGGCGAAAGGTAAACGTAATAATCTTACTAACAGAAACCAAGACCACTCACCATCATCAGAACCCAGCACCCCCACTTCGCCCAGTCCAGGGCACCCCAACACACCGGAAAAGCTAGACACGGATCTAAAAGCATATCTCCTGATGATGGTAGAGGACTTCAAGAAGGACTTTAATAACACACTTAAAGAAATACAGGAAACAATGCTAAACAGGCAGAAGACACTAAAGAGGAAGCACAAAAATCCCTTAAAGAATTGCAGGAGAACACTGCTAAAGAGTTACAAATCCTTAAAGAAAAACAGGATAACATAATCAAACAGGTAGAAGTCCTTACAGAAAAACAGGAAAACACATCCAAACAGATGATGGAAATGAACAAAACCATACTAGACCTAAAAAGGGAAGTAGACACAATAAAGAAAACCCAAAATGAGGCAACACTGGAGATAGAAACCCTAGGAAAGAAATCTGGAACCATAGATACGAGCATCAGCAACAGAATACAAGAGATGGAAGAGAGAATCTCAGGTGCAGAAGATTCCATAGAGAACATCGGCACAAAAATCAAGGAAAATGTAAAATGCAAAAAGATCCTAACTCAAAACATCCAGGAAATACAGGACACAATGAGAAGACCAAACCTATGGATAATAGGAGTGGATGAGAATGAAGATTTTCAACTCAAAGGACCAGCAAACATCTTCAACAAAATTATAGAAGAAAACTTCCCAAATCTAAAGAAAGAGATGCCCATGAACATACAAGAAGCCTACAGAACTCCAAATAGACTGGACCAGAAAAGAAATACCTCCCGACACATAATAATCAGAACAACAAATGCTCTAAATAAAGATAGAATACTAAAAGCAGTAAGAGAAAAAGGCCAAGTAACTTATAAAGGCAAGCCTATCAGAATTACACCAGATTTTTCACCAGAGACTATGAAAGCCAGAAGATCCTGGACGGATGTTATACAGACACTAAAAGAACACAAATTCCAGCCCAGGCTACTATACCCAGCCAAACTCTCAATTAACATAGATGGAGAAACCAAAGTATTCCACGACAAAACCAAATTCACACATTATCTCTCCAGGAATCCAGCCCTTCAAAGGATAATAACAGAAAAAAACCAATACAAGGACAGGAACCACGCCCTAGAAACAACAAGAAGGTAATCCCTCAACAAACCTAAAAGAAGACAGCCACAAGAACAAAATGCCAACTTTAACAACAAAAATAACAGGAAACAACAATTACTTTTCCTTAATATCTCTTAATATCAATGGACTCAACTCCCCGATAAAAAGACATAGACTAACAAACTGGCTACACAAACAAGACCCAACATTTTGCTGCTTACAGGAAACTCATCTCAGAGAAAAGGATAGACACTACCTCAGAATGAAAGGCTGGAAAACAATTTTCCAAACAAATGGCATGAAGAAACAAGCTGGAGTAGCCATTCTAATATCTGATAAGATTGACTTCCAACCCAAAGTCATTAAAAAAGACAGGGAGGGACACTTCATACTCATCAAAGGTAAAATCCTCCAAGAGGAACTATCAATCCTGAATATCTATGCTCCAAATACAAAGGCAGCCACATTCATTAAAGAAACTTTAGTAAATCTCAAAGCACACATTGCACCTCATACAATAATAGTGGGAGACTTCAACACACCACTTTCACCAATGGACAGATCATGGAAACAGAAACTAAACAGGGACACAGAGAAACTAAGAGAAATTATGAATCAAATGGATCTGGCAGATATCTACAGAACATTCTATCCTAAAACAAAAGGATATACCTTCTTCTCAGCACCTCATGGTACCTTCTCCAAAATTGACCACATAATTGGTCACAAAACAGGCCTCAACAGATACAAAAATATTGAAATTGTCCCATGCATCCTATCAGATCACCATGGACTAAGGCTGATCTTCAATAACAAAATAAATAATAGAAAGCCAACCTTCACGTGGAAACTGAACAACACTCTTCTCAATGATACCTTGGTCAAGGAAGGAATAAAGAAAGAAATTAAGGACTTTTTAGAGTTCAATGAAAATGAAGCCACAACATACCCAAACTTATGGGACGCAATGAAAGCATTTCTAAGAGGAAAACTCATAGCTCTGAGTGCCTCCAAAAGGAAACTAGAGAGAGCACACATTAGCAGCTTGACAACACACCTAAAAGCACTAGAACAAAAGGAAGCAAATTCACCCAAGAGGAGTAGACGGCAGGAAATAATCAAACACAGGGGTGAAATCAACCAAGTGGAAACAAGAAAAACTATTCAAAGAATCAAACAATCAAGGAGCTGGTTCTTTGAGAAAATCAACAAGATAGATAAACCCTTAGCCAGACTCACTAGAGGGCACAGGGAAAGCATCCTAATTAACAAAATCAGAAATGAAAAAGGAGACATAACAACAGATCCTGAAGACATCCAAAACACCATCAGATCCTTCTTCCAAAGGCTATACTCAACAAAACTGGAGAACCTGGATGAAATGGAGAAGTTCCTAGACAGATACCAGGTACCAATGTTGAATCAAGATCAGGTTAATGATCTAAACAGCCCTATATCCCCCAAAGAAATAGAAGCAGTCATTAATAGTCTCCCAACTAAAAAAAGCCCAGGACCAGATGGGTTTAGTGCAGAGTTCTATCAGACCTTCAAAGAAGATCTAATCCCAGTTCTTCACAAACTATTCCACAAAATAGAAACAGAAGGTACTCTACCCAACTCATTCTATGAAGCCACAATTACTCTGATACCTAAACCACAAAAAGACCCAACAAAGATAGAAAACTTCAGACCAATATCCCTTATGAATATTGATGCAAAAATCCTCAATAAAGTTCTTGCTAACCGAATCCAAGAACACATCAAAACAATCATCCATCCTGACCAAGTAGGTTTCATCCCAGGGATGCAGGGATGGTTCAATATACGGAAATCCATCAATGTAATCCAGTATATAAACAAACTCAAAGACAAAAACCACATGGTCATCTCGTTAGATGCGGAAAAAGCATTTGACAAGATCCAACACCCATTCATGATAAAAGTCTTGGAAAGATCAGGAATTCAAGGCCCATACCTAAACATGATAAAAGCAATCTACAGCAAACCAGTAGCCAACATCAAAGTAAATGGTCAGAAGCTTGAAGCAATCCCTCTAAAATCAGGGACTAGACAAGGCTGTCCACTTTCTCCATACCTATTCAACATTGTACTTGAAGTCCTAGCCAGAGCAATTCGACAACAAAAGGAGATCAAAGGGATACAAATTGGAAAAGATGAAGTCAAAATATCACTTTTTGCAGATGATATGATAGTATATATAAGTGACCCTAAAAATTCCACCTGAGAACTCCTAAGCCTGATAAACAGCTTTGGTGAAGTAGCTGGATATAAAATTAACTCAAACAAATCAATGGCCTTTCTCTACACAAAGAATAAACAGGCTGAGAAAGAAATTAGGGAAACAACACCCTTCTCAATAGTCACAAATAATATAAAATATCTTGGCGTGACTCTAACTAAGGAAGTGAAAGATCTGTATAATAAAAACTTCAAGTCTCTGAAGAAAGAAATTATAGAAGATCTCAGAAGATGGAAAGATCTCCCATGCTCATGGATTGGCAGGATCAACATTGTAAAAATGGCTATCTTGCCAAAAGCAATCTACAGATTCAATGCAATCCCCATCAAAATTCCAAATCAATTCTTCAACGAATTAGAAAGTGCAATCTGCAAATTCATCTGGAATAACAAAAAACTTAGGATAGCAAAAACTCTTCTCAAGGATAAAAGAACCTCTGGTGGAATCACCATGCCGGACCTAAAGCTCTACTACAGAGCAATTGTGATAAAAACTGCATGGTACTGGTATAGTGACAGACAAATAGACCAATGGAATAGAATTGAAGACCCAGAAATGAACCCACACACCTATGGTCACTTGATCTTCGACAAGGGAGCTAAAAACATCCAGTGGAAGAAAGACAGCATTTTCAACAAATGGTGCTGGCACAACTGGTTGTTAACATGTAGAAGAATGCGAATCGATCCATTCCTATCTCCTTGTACTAAGGTCAAGTCTAAGTGGATCAAGGAACTTCACATAAAACCAGAGACACTGAAACTTATAGTGGAGAAAGTGGGGAAAAGCCTTGAAGATATGGGCACAGGGGAAAAATTCCTGAATAGAACAGTAATGGCTTGTGCTGTAAGATCGAGAATTGACAAGTGGGACCTCATGAAACTACAAAGCTTCTGCAAGGCTAAAGACACCATCAATAAGACAAAAAAAAAAAAAACACCAACAGATTGGGAAAGGATCTTCACCTATCCTAAATCAGATAAGGGACTAATATCCAATATATATAAAGAACTCAAGAAGGTGGACTCTAGAAAGTCAAATAACCCCATTAAAAAATGGGGCTCAGAACTGAACAAAGAATTCTCACCTGAGGAATACCGAATGGCAGAGAAACACCTGAAAAAATGTTCAACATCCTTAATCATCAGGGAAATGCAAATCAAAACAACCCTGAGATTCCACCTCACACCAGTCAGAATGGCTAAGATCAAAAATTCAGGTGACAGCAGATGCTGGCGAGGATGTGGAGAAAGAGGAACACTCCTCCATTGTTGGTGGGATTGCAAGCTTGTACAACCACTCTGGAAATCAGTCTGGCGGTTCCTCAGAAAATTGGACATAGTACTACCGGAGGATCCAGCAATACCTCTCCTGGGCATATATCCAGAAAATGTCCCAACCGGTAAGAAGGACACATGCTCCACTATGTTCATAGCAGCCCTATTTATAATAACCAGAATCTGGAAAGAACCCAGATGTCCCTCAACAGATGAATGGATACAGAAATTATGGTACATTTACACAATGGAGTACTACTCAGCTATTAAAAAGAATGAATTTATGAAATTCCTAGCCAAATGGATGGACCTGGAGGGCATCATCTTGAGTGAAATAACACAATCACAAAAGAACTCACACAATATGTATTCACTGATAAGTGGATATTAGCCCAAAACTTAGGATACCCAAGATATAAGATACAATTTGATAAACGCATGAAACTCAAGAAGAATGAAGACCAAAGTGTGGACACTGTGCACCTTCTTAGAATTGGGAACAAAACACCCAGGGAAGGAGTTACAGAGACAAAGTTCGTAGCTGTGATGAAAGGGTGGACCATTTAGAGACTGCCGTATCCAGGGATCCATCCCATAATCAGCTTCTAAACGCTGACACCATTGCATACACTAGCAAGATTTTGCTGAAAGGACCCAAATATAGCTGTCTCTTGTGAGACGATGCCGGGGTCTAGCAAACACAGGAGTGGATGTTCACAGTCAGCTATTGGATGTATCACAGGTCTCCCAATGGAGAAGCTAGAGAAAGTACCCAAGGAGCTAAAGGGATCTGCAACCCTATTGTTGGAACAACATGATGTACTAACCAGAACCCCGGAGCTCTTGTGTCTAGCTGCATATGTATCAAAAGATGGCCTAGTAGGCCATCAATGGAAAGAGAGGCCCATTGGACTTGCAAACTTTATATGCCCCAATATAGGGGAATGCCAGGGCCAAAAGAATGGGAATGGGTGGGTAGGGAAGTGGGGGGCGCTATGGGGGACTTTTGGGATAGCATTGGAAATGTAATTGAGGAAAATATGTAATAAAAATATTAAACATCAAAAAAAATATTAAAAATCAAAAAAAAGTTGAAATAATACAAAAAAAAATTACATACTGTAAAAATTAAAAAAAAAAAGAAAATGCTATCTTACCTTGCTGATTAAATATAAAATAATTCTGTTCTCCATAAACCTATAAAACAGAACCTAACTATATAAATCAACGATGGACTTTGTCTTTAAGGTTAATGTTTCCCAGACTTTCTGAAAATGTCAAATTAAAAACTCCAATCTTCAAAATAAGGTTTATAGTCACTGTCATTTAATTAAGGGAAGAACATCTCAACACTTCTGGGCATGTAGCTTAGTGGAACAATGCATTCTTTGTTTTCATGTTTGACTAGTTTCAACATCAAATATCCTGAAACAAGAACAATTTATGTATTCTTTAAAAAGTATTGCAAGATCCTATTGTTGGAACAACATGATGTACTAACCAGAACCCCGGAGCTCTTGTCTCTAGCTGCATATGTATCGAAAGATGGCCTAGTCGGCCATCACTGGAAAGAGAGGCCCATTGGACTTGCAAACTTTATATGCCCCAATATAGGGGAATGCCAGGGCCAAAAGAATGGGAATGGGTGGGTAGGGAAGTGGGGGGCGCTATGGGGGGCTTTTGGGATAGCATTGGAAATGTAACTGAGGAAAATATGTAATAAAAATATTAAAAATTTTAAAAAAAAGTATTGCAAGAAGAAAATAATCTCAGATTGATCACATTTTGTTTTCTAGAAACAGCACACTGAGGCACATGTTTTATATGTATTGACTGGGGCTACTGAAACTTTGAGCCACAAAGACAGGCACTTGGAAATTTTTTTCTGAAAATTATAGTAATAAATGTTAATAGCTATCCATGCCATGTGATAATTGGTAGGTTTCTTTGCTCATGTCAAATTCTTTTGCAATCTCTTTGATCTTAGCATACTACCTACATATAACATTGTGATATATATATATATATATCTATATATATATAATATAGTATATTACATTTCTGTTTGCGTTTATTATAATACACACTTTGGTGGCACTGTCATAGACTTTTCTTTCCCTAGGTTGGAGACATACCTTCTGATTTTGACAGAGAATGTGCGCTATGCAACAGTTAAATAGCCTTTTCTGCAGGCTGGCTGTGCATCCTCCCAGTGCTTCAATATCTCTCCCTTAGAATACAGGATCATTGTGTTCCTAGTATCTTTCTTCTGATACAAAGCAAATCCTTACTGACTTTGGCAGCACATACTTTCAGTAGGAAGTAAATCCGAAATGATTGAGAGAAAGAGATGACAAGGATGACTAAGTGGGAAGGCACTGTATTCTAAAATCCCTCTTGTTTTGCATTTTCTCCCAACCACGGGATGTTTCATTATACTTGCCAGCCCATATGGAGAGGAGAGATGCACCAAATTGTGCTAATCACCAATCATATCAATTAAGGTGGGAAAGAGTGTGGACAGCCCATTGGAAAAGTCTAAATATCTCCAGGACAATTGGGACATGGTCAACTTCCTTGTTATCTTCCCCCCCCCCCCCCCACACACACCAAGAATTACTCCTTTAATATGTAATCTTTTAAAATTACAACCATTGATAACAATAAGCTACTCCCATAGTTTCCCTCTTGACTTTGTCTACACTTTCTTTTAATTTTCTTTTTGCATTGTTACTATTTTCATTCTTGTAAGAATATACCATTTAGAATGAACAGCAGCATGAGGAATTTTATGTAGCTGTTTAACCTCAAAGATGCTTGAGACTCATTATTGCTGAGTGAGTTTTTTTAAATGTTAATTTTTTATTAGATATTTTCTTCATTTACATTTCAAATGCTATTCCCTTTCCTAGTTTCCTCTCCAAAAGTTCCCTATACCCTCCCCCCACCCTGCTGCCCAACCCACCACCTCCCACTTCCTAGCCCTGGCATTCCCCTATACTGGGTCATATAATCTTCGCAGTGCTTTAATAGCCATCAGAAAGGAGTGAGCTTAAGGTGTACCTGTAGATTCTTGTAGCCAGGAAACTGGAAGCCTAGCTCACTGAGCTGGAGGAGACTTGGTATTACCTCAAGACTTTTAGTTAGAGTTCAAAAACTTGAGCCCAGGAAGGCACAAAAAAACCAGAGGGACCTATGCCACTATGTCCTGGACATAGTCATCTATGGATCTATGGTCCCAGCTATAAGTCCAAGCCCCACTACCTGCTGCTACTATAGAGACCTAAGCACCATAGATACTGCATAAAGCTGCTCTTGACTTCTGTTCACTGAGGTGATGGACCATGTCTAACTTTCAGTGCCAATGGCCAGACCTTGGCCAGAATTTTGAGCCAACACTTAAAACCTTGAACAGAATCCCTAGAAAAACCCTTCCTGCCTAGAAATTTGCTAAATCCCCTCATAGTGTGTGTATGTGTGTGTGTGTGTGTTTGTGTATTTATGTGTTTGTGTGTATATGTGTATGTATGTAAGTATGTAGTATGTAGTATGTATGTATGTATGTATGTATGTATGTATGTATGTATGTATGTATATCTTGCCCTTTCTGATAGATACCTTAGCACTCTGCTCCACTTGCTTAAGAAATATAACATGTTCCTAGCAAATAACACAAAATCTCACAAGAATGGAAAAGAATGATTGTACAATTTTATATGACTTGTAGTCTTATACTATCACTCAAATGCTATTGAAAATTATTAATCTCAGATATAAGAGAACATATGTGTTATTCATAAATTATTAAGCTGATAGAGGAACATGTATATTTTCTGTGTATGTGGTTTATGTTCGTGTGTGTGTGTGTGTGTTTGTATGTGTGTAATTCATGTTGCAACAGAGGTCTATATAAAGAGTCTTCTCGATCATGCCCTACCTTGCTTTTGGAGGCAGGGTCTCTCACTGAGCATGAAACTTATCAATGTGGCCAAGCTGGCTCCAAGTTCCTCCTTTATGCTTCTTCTAAAGTAGGTTTATATACATGTACATTCATACCCAAAATTTTCTGTGGGTTTTTGGAACTCACTTACATACTTATGCTTGCCTAACAAGCAGTTTATTAACTAAACTGTCTCACCAGCCCTTGCACATATGTCTTATTACTATGCCCAATGTAGAGCACATATATTAGGCACACAATAATAAATCTGAATAAAAATTGGTGGAATAAACTTGAATAAGTGCCAGACAAAAATCTTTGATGAATAAATTATTTGATAAATAAACATAAAAATTTGAATGTTATTTAAGGGGAAAATGGTTGCCCATGGAGCTAACCCTACAATGCCTTTCAGTCCAACAACCAAATAATCAGGTATAGATAACTAAGGTAATGATAGTGCTTTCACCAAACACCTAGTATATGCATTCTGAGCCATCTTTTTTCATATCATGGTAAGAACTGAAGAGCCTAGTTAAGGTGGAAACTTGTATTATAAGACTCATTCAGGAATGGCATTAACACATTTAAGCAGCCCCGAAAGTAACTGGCTATTTAGTTCAAAGTAGTGTTTGTAGGGTTTCCTGGGGGTTTGAGTTGGTGAATGCTTTTTGTTTTTCTTGTTTCGTTTTGTTTTGTTTTGTTTTGTTTTGTTTTGTTTTGTTTTGTTTGTTTTGTTTTCAAGACAGGGTTTCTCTGTGTAGTCATGGCTGTCCTGGAACTCACTCTGTAGGCTAGGCTGGCCTAGAACTCAGAAATCCACCTGCCTCTGCCTCCCAAGTGCTGGACTTAAAGGTGTGCGCCACCACTGCCCAGCTATGGTGAATGGTTACTTGTTATTATGAACATTGCTTTCATAAGTCTCATTCAGACCCTATAATTCTTTCAAACCTCTGCTTCCTCAGTGTTCCAAATCCTCTTTCTTATCTGATCTATCTGTATCCCATCCCTAAAGCATGTTCCTGTATTTTCTATCCCCACTCATCCCTTTATCCTGGGCATAACTCAAATACCAGAATCTTGTCTTATTAGGTTTATAGAATAGGGTCTGCCTGGTAAAGAAAGGCCTTCTAATCTGTGCTTCCCTGAGACACAGATTTTCCCCACCCTTCCTAGTCCACCTAGAGTACTCGTATGTAATCTCATCTAAGTACAAGATATTGGGGGGGGGGTGTTTTGCCTTGTTTTGTTTTGTTTTGTTTTGTTTTTCGAGACAGGGTTTCTCTGTGTAGCCCTGGCTGTCCTGGAACTCACTTTGTAGACCAGGCTGGCCTCGAACTCAGAAATTCACCTGCCTCTGCCTCCCGAGTGCTTGGATTAAAGGCGTGCACCACCACACCCAGCATTGTCTTTTTTTTTTTTTTAATCAGTTTTATGAGTTCCAAATTTCTTACTTCATACCTCGCTTCTTTTTTCACTTCTTGCATCCCCATGCATCCTCTGCAAACTTATTCAAATTCAGTGATTTCCTGAAATTACACATATCCTTTCCTCACATTCTGGGACAGCCGGATACAGAGATGTGCCAATCTGAAGTAACTTAACACTGTAACTTCCCTCACTGTGGCAAGAGGGGGATTCATAGGGATGTTATTTATCTTCGTGTTCATAAATGAATAATGATCAACAAGTAATTTTTGTCTCGCTTTGAAAATCCCTGTCAGTACTCCATGACTAATCAGTCACCAGTGTAGGAACTATATAATTTCATCTCACACATTCCTATAAATTATACAAGTAAAACCATAAAATAAACATCCTCAGCAACTAAATGGGAAAAGATCCTTCCTTGATGTACAGTAGCAGCTGATGATGGTGTTATGCTATTGATAAACAGGATGCAGATACACAACCCTGATCTAATGGGGTAGATGACAACAGTGAACATATCTCAGCTTTCAGATGTGGAATTTGAGGAAACAAAGGCTAACTAAATAAAAAAGAGCAAAGACTATTCTGAGCATTATGTAGCAAGAAAGACAGACATTGCATTTCCATTGGGCAGAGACTAAAGGGAGAGGAATGGGAAATTAATATTATGAAAAGATTATAGGTCTAGGAGTATTCTTATTGTCAGCTGTTTACGTGAAGAGAGTTTTGGTAAGATAACTAGAGGCAGGTTGTGTAACTGGTCAGATACATGCATATAGTTGTAGTCAGCTCTAAGTTGGAAGTGAGTACAACCCAAAAGAAGCTTCTCTAATTAATTAAGGTTTGGTAGGTGAAGTTCATTGTCATGAAACTGCTAGACTGTCAACAATCCAGCTCCCAGTAAGTCTGCGCAAAGCACGATGGCTCTGTGTGTGTGTGTGTGTGTGTGTGTGTGTGTGTGTGTGTGTGTGTGAATATTGCCTGGTAAATCTATTTAGTGATTTTTTTTTTTGCCTTGAAAAGGGGAAGAGGGGGTTCCCTCACTCTGTTGCCTAGGCTCGACTTGAACTTGCAATGAAGTTCAAGCCAACCTCAAAGTCACAGTTAACATCGTGATTTATCATGTCTAGTACAAGAATTAAGAGCATGCTCCACCATTTCTGGCCATGCACATTAAAAATGTTCTGTGATAATCTTGTACTATCTAGGTTGTGATTCTTCTGGAGCAAGCACAGACACATACGTGTGTGGGGGGGGTGGGTGTGGGTGTATGCCAGCTAGTTTGTATGCAAGAGGTTAAGGATCTTTTATTCCCATCTTTAACTATGTTTTTGAAGCCAATCTGGAGACAAAGTAGCAAAACATCTATTTTCCATACCTCAATAAATTATAGGCAAAAGGAAAGACAGTATGAGGGATTACTGCTGTCCAGAATGGAAGTGCTAGGAACTGGTGTGTGGTCAGTAATCCCAATAATATGATGTGTGTCTATGTGTGAAAAACACACACACAAAAAATAAGGCATCAAGATTGGGCACAAAATCTATGGCCCAGTACAAATGAAAACTCATGACCCTTTGATCAAAACTATTAAGAATTTTCTTGGTATACTGGTTTCTGCGTTTAATCCCAGCACTTGGGAAACTTAAGCAGAAGAAATTACTCCAAGACTGGGGTAAGACTGGGTACAGAATGAGTTACACGCCAATTTAGTTACAGAATGAGTCCTGTCTCAACAAAACTAAAACAAATATCAAAATATAATTCTATGAAAGGGTAGCAGATTGATGATGTAAGAACATGATCCTATATGTTGCTGTCTAGCTAGCACACTCTCAGTGAAAATAATTCAGCAGAGTGTGCACCAAGTGCCATACATAGCAGGTAAGAGAGGTTCCACTCAATGTGAACACCTACCAGCTGAGTAGGAACAAGCAGGGTGAAGATGACCTCTGTGGTATTCTTCTCATAAGTGTGGACCTCCTGAGATGTTTAGCTATCTGTTATGGTATCAGTATTTCTACTCAGAAGTGTATGGAGACAACTCAGAAGGGTAACAGTGAATCTCACTCTTGGGTAAAAATTTATTTACCTCTGGAGTTCTCTTAGATTTCACTTAATGGTATAGGGACTGCTCATAGCTATTATGAGAGGTGTGACAAGAACAAAGATGAAATCTTAGGTTTAAATTAGAGGAAGTAAGCCATGGTATAGTTTTCCTTACAACCCTACACCTACCTAAAACAATCTCAGAAAGTGACTTCCTTGTATTTTCTCTTCGTTCTGATGATAGTACTCTTTGTTTCTCGAATAATTATGTGTGTGTGTGTGTGTGTGTGTGTGTGGTGTGGTGTGTGTTTGTGTGTGTGCATACATGGATGGACATATGTGTGGTATATGTCTCAGGTTTCTCTGTGTGTGGGTGTGTGCAGCTGTCCACATGTAGATAGAAGTGAACTCAGGAAATTCAGTATTTTTCTCCTGCCACTTTGTACCTTAATTTTTTTTAGCATTTCTATTTTTTTCTTTAAAAGGTGCGAGTTGTATACGGGGGCAGGGGGGCTAAATGCTTTATAGACAAGAAAAACTGCAATAGAACAAACATATTCACCATCATCTTCTTCATCTTCTTCCTCATCCTCTTCCTCATCCTCATCATCTTCCTTTTCCTTCTTTTGCTTGCTCTTTTCAGCCTTGACCACCCCCCTTTTCACTGCATCAGGTTATCCTTTAGCTCTGTAGGGAGCAATATCCTTCTCGTACTTCTCCTTAGACTTGGCAGCCTTCTCATAGGGCTGCTTGTCATCTGTTGCAGTGTTGTTCCACATCTCTCCTAGTTTCTTTGCAATATCACCAATGGATTTGATTTTGGGGTGGTACTCAGAACAGAACAAGAAGAAGGCCAAAGGAGGGCCTCTTGGGTACACTGGGATTCTTGAACTTCTATTTGGTCTATCATTTCAGGAATGAGTGGAATGTAGGTGTTCATTTCACTTTCATATCAAGCCTTATCAGCCTTTCCCATTTTCTAGTAGACATGGTCTTCCTCCTCTCTGAGCACTTCTTGGAGAACTCTGTGAAGTTGACAGAAGCATCTGGGTGCTTCTTCTTGTGCTTCTGCTGGCAGGTTTGCACAAAGAATGCCTATGAGGACATTTTGCATCAGCTTCTTAGGATCTCCTTTGCCTGTGTTTAGCTGATTTTCCACCATGAGGCACAGAGTTTCCCAGTGCCCATCTGACTCTCGCTTGCCCAGGCACTGTCTCTATGGAGCTCAATGTACTGCAATCTGCACCTTATTTCTGATGACAGGGTTTATCATTGATTGAGAGGCTTTTCACTGTGTCTAGGTTGGCCATTGAATTCCCAGGATCTGATCATGCATCTTCCCACTCACCAACATTGAGGTAACATGCTGGGATTTTATCTGAGTGCTGGAACTTGAACTTAGGTTATCTTGTTTCAAAGCAAGTTTTCTTACCTACCAAGATATCTCTCAGTTTCCCTCAGCATGTTCAATACATTTTATTATCTAATAATGTGAATGCATCCAAACTGGAAAATCATGTACCATACTTATCAGAGGAAGAACGTAGTTGACTATAGTGATCACTATATTGTAAAAATAGACTGCAAGAAGCCTTCTATCTTGTTTGTACTAATAGAAAACACTGTGAGACTTTGCATGCATTTTCTACCCACTGACTTTACTCATTATCTGAAAGTAGTTTTCCTTTTAAAGATTCCTGGGCACTAATTGAAAGCACTAGAATGAGACTCTGGTATAAAAAGAATAACTCTGCACGAGACATGGCATGTATAGTAAACCATGTAAAAGAAATATAAAAATGCTTTATTTTTAATGTCATTAAACTAGCTAGCCAAATAATGTTTATTAACAGCCCCAGCAGATAATTCATGATATAAAAGACAGTAAATGCAACAAGACTCCGACATTATTCCTTCCAATCTGATTTACAGACTAGATATTTACAAAGGTTCATAAATAATTCCTATTCAGCCACTTGATTTCCGAAGACTGGATTTTTCTGAGAACAAGAAAGTTAAATATCACTTTGAAGCTCTATTAGGGCACTTGTTTGAACTCAGACTGACTGTTTGTGGGGGTAGCCAGCTACCCTCTTAGGTGGATGTGAAGCCTCTTACATAGGAGGAAATTCATGCCTCATACTGAAAATTGTCAAAACTCAAGGCCGGGAGATCAGAGGACCAAGGGGAAAACCCATTTTATGTTTGTTATTTGTTGTTTCTGTTTCTCACTGCCATTTTTTGGTGGTGGTAGTGGTGCTAGTTCCTTTACTCCTCCTCACTGTTTATACAAAGATTGCACATGTGGAAGCCAGAGGAGGATATCAGTCATATATAGCCAACCTCAGCTTTCACAGGGGTGCTGGGGAGTCAGGTTCTCAAGAACTCTGAGCAGATGTGGTTGCCTGCTTAAAATCAAGCCATTTGAAAATTCTAGCAGAGATGGGGTAGGGGTAGGGCCTCATGTCACTCCCCCAACAGAGAAGCTGTTTGTAGTTGAGGGTTTCTAGGGAGTGAAGAGTCACTTTTCTTTGGAGGGTTGCTGATGACCTTTAACCCCAATAGATAACCCTCATAACCATGTGCATAAGGGCAGCACTAATTATACTCAGTGGCTTATGAAAATATGTGTAAATAACACATGAAGTAGGGAGGGATACTGTTGGGGGCAGGGGAAGTTTGAGGTAGGAAGTGAGTAAGTAGATAAGATTAAGATAAATTGTATTGCATTTAGGTATGAAAATTTCATAGCATAAAACTCTTTTAAAGATATAAAAACGTTTTAATTACATTTCTGTATTAGATGATACATAAAAATGCAGAATATTATATATAATAGTTGAGTACCAGGGATGTGTCCTATATAGCTAAATCAGGTTAATATATCTATGACCTCAAAGTTTGACCATTGAGATGAGAATTATGTTGAATTACTGAACTACATGTAGTTTATTGCTAGAGTGTTACAGAAATACTCTAGGGAATGTGGTAAGTAATGACCCAATACTAGCATCTTTCTTCTAGACTATTCTACAGTATTTCGCCTATCGCAATCTTCCAATTCACCTGCTTCTCACTTTGTACAATTCTCTGCTTCTACTTATCGGACTATTCTCAGTTTGGAATATGCTCATTTAGATAGGAAAAATCTAAGGTATACAAACTCAAGCAGTGCGACCTGGAAGTGGATAAATGTGTTTCTGATCCCCTGCTAGAAGGAGTCTGTATGCCTCAGTGATATAGAAAGATTCATACATATCTGTTACCAAGAGTGTTCTGGTGTGAATTATGAATTGGAAATTGCTGAATGTAGGTCCCAGGCATATCTTCATGATGCCAAGTGACAAATGTTGTGAAGGATTACTTCTGTGACTTAGCACATAGGTTCTTTGGAGACCATTGTGAACTGATGATGGGAAAACAATCAATTTTGATGAATGTGCCAGTCTCCATTGATGGAGGAATCAACTACTACTTTGACTGCACATATAGTAGATACACAGGGACACACTGTAAAATTTTGATGCCTTTTTGTTGGTCAAAGACTTATCACAACAACACAACATATAAAGACACTGTTGACAGCTATATTTGCCACTGTTGACCTGGTTGCCCAGGTGTTCAGTGTGAAACGGATGTAAATGACTGCAGTAGCAACCCCCTGTCAATTTGGGGGAAGGAGAGGAAGTTGTCCTCAGAGGATCAATAGGAACACATTGCAGGCCTTTCTTCCTCCTTCAACCACCTTGAAAGCCTCAGGCTATGTTTGTATCTTTATTCAACAGCAGCTGAACAAAACAGATATAGAGAGCCACAGCCAGACATTCGATGAATCTCAGGAAGTCTTGTGAAAGAGTTGGTGGAAGGACTGAGGAACTCAGAGGACATTGGGACTCTACAAGAAGACCAAAAGAGTCAACTAACCTGAATACTAGGGGGCTTCTAGAGATTTATCACCAACTAAGAAGCATACATAGGCTAGGCCCAGCCCCTCCCTACACACATGTATAGCAGAATTACAGCTTGATCTTCATGCAGATCCTTCGACTACTGGAATGAGGGTCTTACCTTGACTCTGTTGCTTGTCTGTGGATCCTCTTCCCATAACTGGGGAACCATTTCTAACTTCAGTGGGAGAGAATGTACCTAGTCCTGCAGTGACTTGGGGTGCCAGAGTGTGTTGGTACCCAGAAGTAAAACTCCTCCTTCTCAGAGATGAATGGGAGAAGTGGTAGGGGGAAAGGCTGTGTGTGTACTGGGAGGAGAGGGAGGTTTTGATTAGGATATAAAGTGAATGAATAAATAATTAATGAAACAGAAAAAATAAAACCATTTTCATTGAGTCCCCCTCTCACCTGAAAAAAGGAAGGACCCAGGGTAGCTTCAGGAAAGACGGTGAACTAGAAAGCTGTTGCCATATGACCTGGTAAAGGAGAGAGGTAAGGATAAGAGAAAAGTGACTCAGTTCCTAGGAGAGAAAGAAAGGAAAATCGTCAGATATCCAAATAAAAAGTGAAAGAATATCTTACTTGTGAAAAGAAACAGTAGGATGACACAGTGAAAGAAGAATGTAGCCAACTTGAGTCCCAGCCATGCAGACTCATTCAAAAGTAATATTTTTAATCTGTTGTATTAACAAAAGCTTTGATTTTTTAAAAGGTTAAATTTCTTTCATAATTTGTATATTGGAGAATCTTTACTTTTCTTTGGGTGGGTTGAAAGATCCTGAGAGAGAATGAAAAATTATTTAAGCCCCTAGACCTGTGTCCAAAATAGACCTCACTAATGGCAGGGAGTAGAACTTGCCCCATTGTTCCAGGAAATGTTTATAAAGAATACTCTAAAAGTTCCTTAGAACCGTTATGCACCCTTCTGGTTGGCGCCAGCACCAGGTCACCTTGGGCGCCGAGTTGGCAGGTCCCCTAGAGAACTCTCCACATGATCTCAGGACCACCGGTGAGTAGAACACAACTTCTGTTCCAATCCAATCATGCGAGGGACCTGAGACAGCATTAGAGAAGCAGGAAACCCGGACAGACCAGGGTCACAAGTCCCTTCCGGTTGGCACCAGCACTTGGTCACCTGGGCACGGAGTCGGTGGAAACCCCCAAGGTCCCTAGAATACAGCTTCTGAGACATACACCATTTTGGGCTCCAGACATCATGGCACCTTCCCTGCCAGAGGAGAGGTGTCCCACCTGCCCAGGAGGGCTTTACTGGAGAACCTGGGAGAGCGATCTTGGTTCCCGGATCCCTCTGAGACTAGTCTGTGCAGGTGAGAGTGTGGATTACAGAAGCTAACAGGTCCTGTTTCGGGCCTTCATCTTCTGCCAAGAGGGAGGTCCAAATGCCAGATATCTGTGCGCCTTCCCTGTAAGAAGATAGCTTTCCTGTAGAGTGTGCTCTAACCACTGAAACTAAGAGGAGAGAGCTAGTCTCCCAAATCTGCTGATAGAGGCTAACAGAATCACTAGAGGAACAATCTCTAACCAGAGACAACTATAAAAACTAACTCCAGAGATTACCAGATGGAGAAAGACAAATGTAAGAATCTTACTAACAGAAACCAAGACCACTCACCATCATCAGAATGCAGCACTCCCACCTCACCCAGTCCGGGGCACCCAAACACATCTGAAGAGCTAGACCCAGATTTAAAAGCGTATCTCATGAACATGGTAGAGGACATCAAGAAGGACTTTAATAACTCACTTAAAGAAATACAGGAGAACACTGCTAAAGAGTTACAAGACCTTAAAGAAAGAGAGGAAAACACATACAAACAGGTGATGGAAAGGAACAAAACCATACTAGACCTAAAAAGGGAAGTGGACAAAATAAAGAAAACCCAGAGTGAGGCAAAGCTGGAGATAGAAACCTTAGGGAAAAAGAACTGGAACCATAGAAGCAAGCATCAGCAACAGACTACAAGAGATGGAAGAGAGAATCTCAGGTGCAGAAGATTCCATTGAGAACATCGGCAAAACAATCAAAGACAAAGCAAAATGCAAAAAGATCCTAACTCAAAATCCAGGAAATACAGGACACAATGAGAACACCAAACCTACTGATAATAGGAGTAAATGAGAATGAAGATTTTCAAATTAAAAGGCCGGCAAATATCTTCAACAAAATTATAGAAGAAAAACTTCCCAAACCTAAAGAAAGAGATGCCCATGAACTTACAAGAAGCCTAAAGAACTCCAAATAGACTGGACCAGAAAAGAAATTCATACCGACACATAATAATCAGAACAGCAATTGCACTAAATGAAGATAGAATATTAAAAGCAGTAAGGGAAAATGGTCAACTAACATATAAAGGCAGGCCTAACAGGAATAAACCAGACTTTTCACCAGAGACTATGAAAGCCAGAAGAGCCTGGAGAGATGTTATACAGACACTAAGAGAACAAAAACGACAGCCCAGGCTACTATACCCAGCCAAACTTCCAATTACCATAGATGGAGAAACCAAAGTATTCCACGACAAAACCAAATTCACATATTATCTTTCCATGAATCCAGCCCTTCAAAGGATAATAACAGAAAAAAAAAACAATACAAGGACAGAAAATATGCACTAGAAAAAGTAAGGAAGTAATCATTCAACAAAACTAAAAGAAGACACCCACAAGAACAGAATGCTAACTCTAACAACAAAAATAATAGGAAGCAACAATTACTTTTCCTTAATATCTCTTAATATCAATGGACTCAACTCCCCAATAAAAAGACATAGACTAGCAGACTGACTACACAAACAGGACCCAACATTCTGCTGCTTACAGTAAACCCATCTCAGGAAAAAGAATGACACTACCTCAGAATGAAAGGCTGGAAAACAATTTTCCAAGGAAATGGTCTAAAGAAACAAGCTGGAGTAGCCATTCTAATATCAAATAAAATGGACTTCCAACCCAAAGTTATCAAAAAACACAACGAGGGACACTTCATACACATCAAAGGTAAAATCCTGCAAGAGGAACTCTCAATTCTGAATATCTATACTCCAAATGCAAGGGCAGCCACATTCCTTAAAGAAACTTTAGTAAAGCTCAAACCACACATTGCTCCTCACACAATAATAGTGGGAGACTTCAACACACCAATTTCATCAATGGACAGATCGTGGAAACAGAAATTGACAGGAACACAATGAAACTAACAGAAGTTATGAAACAAATGGATTTAACAAATATCTACAGAACACTTTATCCTAAAACAAAATGATATACCTTCTTCTCAGCACCTCATGGTACAAACAGGTCTCAACAGATACAAAAATATTGAAATTTTCCCATGCAACCAATCTGATCACCATGGATTAAGGCTGATCTTCAATAACAACATAAATAATAAAAAACCAACATTCACGTGGAAACTGAACAACACAATTCTCAATGATATTTTTGTCAAGGAAAGAATAAAGAAAAAAATTAAAGACTTTTTAGAGTTTAATGAAAATGAAGCCACAACATACCCAAACTTATGGGACACGATGAAAGCATTTCTAAGAGGAAAACTCATAGCTGTGAGTGCCCCCCCAAAAGAAACTAGAGAGCATACACAAGCAGCTTGACAACACACCTAAAAGCTCTAGATCAAAGGGAAGCAAATTCACCCAAGAGGAGTAGACAGCAGGAAATAATCAAACTGAGGTGTGAAATCAACCAAGTGGAAACAAGAAGTACTATTCAAAGAATCAAACAAAGGAGGAGCTGGTTCTTTGAGAAAATAAAAAAGATAGATAAACCATTAGCCAGATTCACTAGATGACACTGGGACAGCATCCTAATTAACAAAATCAGAAATGAAAAGTGAGACATAACAACAGATCCTGAAGAAATACAAAACACCATCATATCCCTCTACAAAAGGCTATACTCAACAAAACTGGAAAACTTGGATGAAATGGACAAATTTCTAAACAGATAGCAGGTACTAAAGTTAAATCAGGATCAGGTTAACAATCTAAACAGTACCATATCCCCTAAAGAAATAGAAGTAGTCATTAATAGTCTCCCAACCAAAAAAAGCCCAGGACCAGATGGGTTTAGTGCAGAGTTCGATCAGACCTTCAAAGAAGATCAAATTCCAGGTCTGCACAAACTATTCCACAAAATAGAAGTAGAAGGAACTCTACCCAACTCATTCTATGAAGCCACAATTACTCTGATACCTAAACCAGAGAAAGACCCAACAAAGATAGAGAACTTCAGTCCAATTTCCCTGATGAATATCGATGCAAAAATCCTCAATAAAATTCTCCCTAACTGAATCCAAGAACACATCAAAACAATCATCCATCCTGACCAAGTAAGTTTCATTTCACGGATGCAGGGATGGTTTAATATACAGAAATCCATCAACGTAGTCCACTATATACAAACTCAAGACAAAAACCACATGATCAGACATCTTGCTTCCGGGACCCAGCCGAGAGTATTCTGCACAGGCCCCAGACATCCGGCCACTTTCCCAGCCAAGGGAGGGGGATCTGCTCGCCCGTGAGTGCTTTGCCTGAGCAATGTCAGAAGACATCTAGGTTCTGGGACCCTGGCGAGTGTATGCTGCACAGCTCCAGAGATTACCAGATGGCGAAAGGCAAATGTAAGAATCCTACTAACAGAAATCAAGACCACTCACCATCATCAGAACGCAGCACTCCCACCCCACCTAGTCCTGGGCACCCTAACACAACCGAAAAGCTAGACCTGGATTTAAAAGCATATCTCATGATGATGGTAGAGGATATCAAGAAGGACTTTAATAACTCACTTAAAGAAATACAGGAGAACATTGCTAAAAAGTTATAAATCCTTAAAGAAAAACAGGAAAACACAACCAAACAGGTAGAAGACCTTAAAGAAAAACAGGAAAACACACCCAAACAGGTGATGGAAATGAACAAAAGCATACTAGAACTAAAAAGGAAGAAGACACAATAAAGAAAACTCAAAGTGAGACAATGCTGGAGATAGAAACCCTAGGAAAGAAATCTGGAGCCATAGATGCAAGCATCAGCAACAGAATACAAGAGATGGAAGAGAGAATCTCAGGTGCAGAAGATTCCATAGAGAACATCGGCACAACAATCAAAGAAAATACAAAACGCAAAAGGATCCTAACTCAAAACATCCAGGAAATACAGGACACAATGAGAAAACCAAACCTACAGATAATAGGAATTGATGAGAATGACGATTTTCAACTTAAAGGGCCAGCAAACATCTTCAACAAAATTATAGAAGAAAGCTTCCCAAACCTAAAGAAAGAGATGCCCATGAACATACAAGAAGGCTACAGAACTCGAAATAGACTGGACCAGAAAAGAAATTCCTCCCGACACATAATAATCAGAACAACAAATGCACTAAATAAAGATAGAATATTAAAAGCAGTAAGGGAGAAAGGTCACGTAACATATAAAGGCAGGCCTATCAGAATTACACCAGACTTTTCACCAGAGACTATGAAAGCCAGAAGAGCCTGGAGAGATGTTATACAGACACTAAGAGAACACAAATGCCAGCCCAGGCTACTATACCCGGCCAAACTCTTAATTACCATAGAAGGAGAAACCAAGGTATTCCACGAGAAAACTAAATTCACAAATTACCTTTCCATGAATCCAGCCCTTCAAAGGATAATAACAGAAAAAAACCAATACAAGGACAGAAATCACACCCTAGAAAAAGCAAGAAAGTAATCCCTCAACAAATCAAAAATAAGACAGCCACAAGAACAGAATGCCAACTCTACCAACAACAAAAAAAGGAAGCAACAATTACTTTTCCTTAATATCTCTTAATATCAATGGACTCAATCCCCTAATAAAAAGACATAGACTAACAGACTGGCTACACAAACAGGACCCAACATTCTGCTGCTTACAGGAAACCCATCTCAGGGAAAAAGACAAACATTACCTCAGAGTGAGAGGCTGGAAAACAATTTTCCAAGCAAATGATATGAAGAAACAAGCTGGAGTAGCCATTCTAATATCAAATAAAATTGACTTCCAACCCAAAGTTATCAAAAAAGACAAGGAGGTACACTTCACACTCATCAAAGGTAAAATTCTCCAAGAGGAACTCTCAATTCTGAATATCTATGCTCCGAATGCAAGGGCAGCCACATTCATTAAAGAGACTTTAGTAAAGTTCAAAGCACACATTGCACCTCACACAATAATAGTGGGAGACTTCAACACACCAATTTCATCAATGCACAGATCGTGGAAACAGAAACTAAACAGGGACACAGTGAAACTAACAGAATTCATGAAACAAATGGATTTAACATATATCTACAGAACATTTTATCCTAAAACAAAATGATATACCTTCTTCTTAGCATCTCTTGGGACCTTCTCCAAAATTGACCATATAATTGGTCACAAAACAGGCCTCAACAGATACAAAAATATTGGAATTTTCCCATGCATCCTGTCAGACTACCATGGACTAAGGCTGATCTTCAATAACAACATAAATAATGGAAAGCCAACATTCACCTGGAAACTAAACAACACCATTCTCAATGATACCTGGGTCAAGGAAAGAATAAAGAAAGAAATTAAAGACTTTGTAGAGTTCAATGAAAATGAAGCCAAAACATACCCAAACCTATGGGACACAATGAAAGCATTTCTAAGAGGGAAACTCATAGCTCTGAGTGCCTCCAAAAAGAAACTGGAGAAAGCACACACTAGCAGCTTTACAACACGTCTAAAAGCTCTAGAAAAAAAGGAAGCAAATTCACCCAATAGGAGTAGAAGGCAGAAAATAATCAAACTCAGGTGTGAAATCAACCAAGTGGAAACAAGAAGAACTATTCAAAGAATTAACGAAACACAGAGTTGGTTCTTTGAGAAAATCAACAAGATAGATAAACCATTAGCAAGACTCACTAGAGGGCATAGGGACAACATCCTAATTAACAAAATCAGAAATGAAAAGGGAGACATAACAAGAGATCCTGAAGAAATCCAAAACACCATCAGATCCTTCTACAAAAGGCTATACTCAACAAAATTGGAAGACCTGGATGAAATGGACCAATTTCTAGACAGATACCAGGTACCAAAGTTAAATCAGGATCAAGATAATGATCTAAACAGTCCCATATCCCCTAAAGAAATAGAAGCAGTCATTAATAGTCTTCCAGCCAAAAAAAACTCCCAGGACCAGACGGGTTTAGTGCAGAATTCTACCAAACTTTCAAAGAAGATCTAATTCCAGGTCTGCACAAACTATTCCACAATATAGAAGTAGAAGGAACTCTACCCAACTCATTCTATGAAGCCACAATTACTCTGACACCTAAACCAGAGAAAGATCCAAAAAAGATAGAGAACTTCAGACCAATTTACCTTATGAATATAGATGCAAAAATCCTCAATAAAATTCTCCCTAACCGAATCCAAGAACACATTAAAGCAATCATCCATCCTGACCAAATAGGTTTTATTCCAGGGATGCAGGAAAAAAGACAAACATTACCACAGAGTGAAAGGCTGGAAAACAATTTTCCAAGCAAATGGTATGAAGAAACAAGCTGGAGTAGCCATTCTAATATCTAATAAAATTGACTTCCAACCCAATGTTATCAAAAAAGACAAGGAGGTACACTTCACACTCATCAAAGGTAAAATCCTCCAAGAGGAACTCTCAATTCTGAATATCTATGCTCCGAATGCATAGATATTCAGTTTCTTTTTGGAGGCACTCAGAGCTATGAGTTTCCCTCTTAGAAATGCTTTCATTGTGTCCCATAGGTTTGGGTATGTTTGGGTATACGGAAATCCATCAACGTAATCCATTATATAAACAAACTCAAAGACAAAAACCACATGATCATCTTGTTAGATACAGAAAAGCATTCGACAAGATCCAACACCCATTCATGATAAAAGTCTTGGAAAGATCAGGAATTCAAGGCCCATACCTAAACATGATAAAAGCAATCTACAGCAAACCAGTAGCCAACATCAAAGTAAATGGTGAGAAGCTGGAAGCAATCCCACTAAAATCATGGACTAGACAAGGCTGTCTACTCTCTCCCTACCTATTCAATATTGTACTTGAAGTCCTAGACAGAGCAATTCGACAACAAAAGGAGATCAAGGGGATACAAATAGGAAAGGAAGAAGTCAAAATATCGCTTTTTGCAGATGATATGATAGTATATATAAGTGACCCTAAAAATTCCACCAGAGAACTCCTAAGCCTGATAAACAGCTTCAGTGAAGTAGCTGGATTTAAAATTAACTCAAACAAGTCAATGGTCTTTCTCTACACAAAGAATAAACAGGCTGAGAAAGAAATTAGGAAACAACACCCTTCTCAATAGTCACAAATAATATGAAATATCTTGGCGTGACTCTAACTAAGGAAGTGAAAGATCTGTATGATAAGAACTTCAAGTCTCTGAAGAGAGAAATTAAAGAAGATCTCAGAAGATAGAAAGATCTCCCATGCTCATGGATTGGCAGGATCAACATTGTAAAAATGTCTATCTTGTCAAAAGCAATCTTCAGATTCAGTGCAATCCCCATCAAAATTCCAACTCAATTCTTCAACGAATTAGAAAGAGCAATCTGCAAATTCATCTGGAATAACAAAAAACCTAAGATAGCAAAAATTCTTCTCAAGGATAAAAGAACCTCTGTTGGAATATTCATGCCTGACCTAAAGCTTTACTACAGAGCAATTGTGATTAAAAACTGCATGGTACTGGTACAGTGACAGACAAGTAGACCAATGGAATAGAATTGAAGACCCAGAAATGAACCCACACACCTATGGTCACTTGATCTTGGACAAGGGAGCTAAAATCACCCAGTAGAAGAAAGACAGCATTTTCAAAAAGTGGTGCTGCCACAACTGGTTGTTATCATGTAGAAGAATGTGAATCGATCCATTCCTATCTCCTTATACTAATGTCAAATCTAAGTGGATCAAGGAACTTCACATAAAACCAGAGACACTGAAAATTATAGAGGAAAAAGTGGGGAAAAGCCTTGAAGATATGGGCACGGGAAAAATTCCTGAATAGAATAGCAATGGCTTGTGTTGTAAGATCGAGAATTGACAAATGGGACCTCATGAAACTGCAAAGCTTCTGCAAGGCAAAAGACACCATCAATAAGACAAAAAGACCACCAACAGATTGGGAAAGGATCTTTACCTATCCTAAATCAGATAGGGGACTAATATCCAATATATATAAAGAACTCAAGAAGGTGGACTCCAGAAAACCAAACAACCCCATTAAAAAATGCAGCTCAGAACTGAACAAAGAATTCTCACCTGAGGAATACCGAATGGCAGAGAAGCATCTGAAAAAAGGTTCAACATCTTTAATCATCAGGGAAATGCAAATCAAAACAACCCTGAGATTCCACTTCACTCCAGTCAGAATGGCTAAGATCAAAAATTCAGGTGACAGCAGATGCTGGTGAGGATGTGGAGAAAGAGGAACACTCCTCCATTTTTGGTGGGATTGCAAGCTTGTACAACCACTCTGGAAATTAGTCTGACAGTTCCTTAGAAAATTGGACATAGTACTAATGGAGAATCCAGCAATTCCTCTCCTGGACATATATCCAGAAGATGTCCCAACCTGTTAGAATGACGCGTGCTCCATTATGTTCATAGCATCCTTATTTATGATAGCCAGAAGCTGGAAAGAACCCAGATGTCCCTCAACAGAGGAATGGATACAGAAAATGTGGTACATTTACACAATGAAGTACTACTCAGCTATTAAAAAAATGAATTTATGAAATTCCTAGGCAAATGGATGGTCCTGGAGGGCATCATCCTGAGTGAGGTAACACAATCACAAAGGAACTCACACAATATGTATTCACTGGTAAGTGGATATTAGCCCAAAACTTAGGATACCCAAGATATAAGATACAATTTGCTAAAAGCATAAAACTCAAGAAGAATGAAGACCAAAGTGTGGACATTGTGCCCCTCCTTAGAATTGGGACCAAAACACCCATGGAAGGAGTTAGAGAGATACTTTGGAGCTGTGACGAAAGGATGGACCATCTAGAGACTGCCATATCCAGGGATCCACCCCATACCAGCTTCCAAACGCTGACACCATTGCATACACTAGCAAGATTTTGCCCAAAGGACCCAGATATAGCTGTCTCTTGTGAGACTAGGCCGTGTCCTAGCAAACACAGAAGTGGATGCTCACAGTCAGCTAGTGGATGGATCACAGGGCTCCCAATGGAGGAGCTAGAGAAAGTACCCAAGGAGCTAAAGGGATCTGCAACCCTATAGGTGGAAAAACATTGTGAACTAACCAGTACCCCGGAGGTCTTGACTCTAGCTGCATATGTATCAAAAGACGGCCTAGTCGGCCATCACTGGAAAGAGAGGCCCATTGGACACACAAACTTTATATGCCCCAGTACAGGGGAACTCCAGGCCAAAACAAAAAAATGGGAATGGGTGGGTAGGCAAGTGGGGGTGGAGAGTATGGGGGACTTTTGGGATAGCATTGGAAATGTAATTGAGGAAAATACGTAATAAAAAATTTTAAAAATAAATAAAAACCTCATGATCATCTCTTAGATGAGGAGAAAGTATTTGACAAAATCCAAAACCCATTCATGATAAAAGTCTTGGAAAAATCAGGAATTCAAGGCCCATACATAAACATGATAAAATCAATCTTCAGCAGGCCTGCAGCCAATATCAAAGTGAGAAGCTGGAATCAATCACACTTAAATCATGGACTAGACAAGACTGCCCACTTTCTCCCTACCTATTCAACATTGTGCTTGAAGTCCTATCCAGAACAATTTGACAACAAAAGGAGATCAAGGGAATACAAATTGGAAAGGAAGTAATCATAATATCACTTTTTGAAGATGATATGATAGTATACATAAATGATCCTAAAAATTCCACCAGAAAACTCCTAAACCTGATAAACAGCTTCAGTGAAGTAGCTGGATTTAAAATTAACTCAAACAAGTCAATGGCCTTTCTCTACATAAAGGATAAACAGGCTGAGAAAGAAATTAGGGAAACAACACCCTTCTCAATAGACACAAATAGTATAAAATACGTTAGAGTGACCCTAACTAAGAAAGTGAAAGACCTGTATGATAAGAACTTCAAGTCTCTGAAGAAAGAAGTTAAAGAAGATGCTCGAAGGTAGAAAGATCTCCCATGTTCATGGTTGGCAGGATCAACATTGTAAAAATGGCTGTCTTGCCAAAAGCAATCTACAGATTCAATGCAATCCCCATCCAAATTCCAACTCAATTCTTCAACAAATTAGAAAGAGTAATCTGCAAATTCATCTGGAATAAAAAAAAAAAAAACCTAGGATAGCAAAAACTATTCTCAAGGCTAAAAGCACCTCTGGTGGAATCACCATGACTGACCTAAAGCTGTACTAAAGAGCATTTGCGATAAAAAAAAAAAAAAAAACTACATGGTACTGGTATAGCGACAGACAATTAGACTAATGGAATAGAATTGACGACCCAGAAATGAATCCACACACCCATGGTCACTTGATCTTTGACAAGGGAGCTAAAACCTTCCAGTGGAAAAAGAAGTCAGCATTTTCAACAAATGGTGATGGCACAGCTGGTGGTTAAAATGTAGAAGAATGGGAATTGATCCATTCCTATCTCTTTGTACTAAGGTCAAATCTAAGTGGAGCAAGGAATTCCACATAAAACCAGAGACACTGAAACTTATAGAGGAGAAAGTGGGGGAAACCCTCGAAGATATGAGCACAGGGGGAAAAATTCTTGAATAGAACAGCAATGGCTTGTGTTGTAAGATCGAGAATCGACAAATGCGACCTCATAAAATTGCAAAGCTTCTGTAAGGCGAAAGACACCGTGAATATGACAAAAAGGCCACCAACAGATTGGGAAAGGATCTTTACCTATCCTAAATCAGATAGGGGAATAATATCCAATATATATAAAGAACTCAAGATGGTGGACTCCAGAAAATCAAATAACCCCATTAAAAATGGGGTGCAGAGCTTAACAAAGAATTCTCACCTGAGGAATACTGAACAGCTGAAAAGCACCTGAAAAAATGTTCAGCTTCATTAATCACCAGGGAAATGCAAATCAAAACGACCCTAAGATTCCACCTCACACCAGTCAGAGTGGCCAAGATCAAAAACTCTGCTGATAGTAGATGCTGGTGAGGATGTGGAGAAACAGGAACACTCCTCCATTGTTTTTGTGATTGCAAGCTTGTACAACCACTCTGGAAATCAGTTTGGCAGTTCCTCAGAAAATTGGACATAGTACTACCAGAGTATCCTGCAATACCTCTCCTGGGCATATATCCAGAAGATGTTCCAACTGGTAAAAATGACACATGCTCCACTATGTTCATAGCAGCCATATTTATAATAGCCAGAAGCTGGAAAGAACCCAGATGCACCTCAACAAAGGATGGATACAGAAAATGTGGTACATTTACACAATGGAGTACTACTCAGCTATTAAAAAGAATGAATTTATGAAATTCCTAGGCAAATGGATGGACCTGGAAGTCATCATCCTGAGTGAGGTAACCCAATCACAAAAGAACTTACATGAAAGATAATATGTGAATTTGGTTTTGTCGTGGAATACTTTGGTATCTCCATCTATGGTAATTGAAAGTTTGGCTGGGTATAGTAGCCTGGGCTGGCATTTGTGTTCTCTTAGTGTCTGTATAACATCTGTCCAGGATCTTCTGGCTTTCATAGTCTCTGGTGAAAAGTCTGGTGTAATTCTGAAAGACCTGCCTTTATATGTTACTTGATCCTTTTCCCTTAGTGCCCATAATATTCTATCTTTATTTAGTGCATTTTTTGTTCTGATTATCATGTGTCCTGACGAATTTCTTTTCTGGTCCAGTCTGTTTGGAGTTCTGTAGGCTTCTTGCATATTCATGGTCATCTCTTTTTTAAGTTTGGGAAGTTTTCTTCTATAATTTTGTTGAAGATATTTTCTGGTCCTTTAAGTTGAAAATCTCCATTCTCATCTACTCCTATTATCCATAGGTTTGGTCTTCTCATTGTGTCCTGTATTTCCTGGATTTTTTGAGTTAGGATCTTTTTTTTTTTTTTTTTGCATTTTGCATTTTCTTTGATTGTTTGTACCGATGTTCTCTAAGGAATCTTTTGCACCTGAGATTCTCTCTTCCATCTCTTGTATTCTGTTGCTGATGCTCACATCTATGGTTCCAGATTTCTTTCCTAGGTTTTCTATCTCCAGTGTTGCCTCACTTTGGGTTTTCTTTATTGTGTCTACTTCCCTTTTTAGGTCTAGTATGGTTGGTTTTGTTCATTTCCATCACCTGTTTGGATGTGTTTTCCTGTTTTTCTTTAAGGAGTTGTAACTCTTTAGCAGTGTTCTCCTGTATTTCTTTAAGTGAGTTATTAAAGTCCTTCTTGATGTCCTCTACTATCATCATGAGATATGCTTTTAAATTGGGGTCTAGTTTTTTGAGTGTGTTAGGGTATTCAGGTCTGGCTGAGGTGGTTCTAATGATGGTGAGTGGTCTTGGTATCTGTTAGTGAGATTCTTACATTTGCCTTTCACCATCTGGTAATCTCTGGATTTAGTTGTTATAGTTGTCTCTGGATAGAGCTTGTTCCTCTCGTGATTCTGTTAGCTTCTATCAGCACACCTGGAAAACTAGCTCTCTCCTGAGTTTCAGTGGTTAGAGCTCTCTCTGCAGGCAAGCTCTCCTCTTGTAGGGACGTTGGACAGATATCTGCAGTTCGGACCTGACTCATGGCAGAAGATGAAGGACCAAAACAGGGCTTGTCCCAGAATCTGTGTAGCTTCTGTAGTCCACACTCTCACCTGTGCAGAGTAGTCTCGGCGGGATCCGGGAACCAAGATGTCTCCCCCAGATGCTGTGGGAAAGCCCTCCTAGGCAGGCTGGTCACTTCTCCTCTTGCAGGGAAGAAGCTGCATGTCTGGACCCCGAAACGTGGTCTTCCCCAGAAGCTATGTGGCTTCTGCCTGTCCCAGAAGATATTAGCCTCTGCCGTCCACACTCTCTCCTGCACAGACCAGTCTTGGCAGAATCCGGAAACTCAAGATGGCTACCCCAGATGCTGTGGCAAATCCCTCCTGTGCAAGGCGGACACCTCTTCTCTGACGGGGAATGTGCCCGGGTGTCTGGAGCCCTAAACATAGTCTGCCCCAGAAGCTCTGTGGCTTCTGCCTGTCCCAGTAGCTGTTAGCCTCTGCCGTGTTCTTATTTTCATGTGCTATTATTTTTGATAAACCTAGCAAATTTAAGGTTTAGAATAAAAATATAACTAAGCATTTAGCTTAGTTTTTAGGGGAAAATGCAAAAAGTTATTTAATATGTAGCAAGAAAACATTACATGATATAAGGTATAAAATTCCACCTAAAAGTTTTTAAGTTTATTTTGTTAAAACAGAACAAAATGTACAGAAATTATATTAACTAGGAAATTATAGCAGCTGCATTAGTGAAACTTGAAAACAGTGTGCATCATCTCATGGTAAGATAGGTGTTGTGAAGCTCTATACCCTGAAAGTGACATGGCTGTTTCCCTCTTTTAGCTCCAGCTTCAAGAAAGGGCCCATTAAGCATCCTGTAATGGAGGGCAAAAAAAGCCTATCAAGACCTTGTCAATTCCTTAGGATTTGTATGTACTTAGTAGTTTCAGAGAATGGAGAAAGGGAAGAAGTGAGATACTGAAAGAAGAGAATGATGGGATTTTCTTCATTGGTGTAACCCATGCTCCTGTAAAGAACTTCTCACCAATGTCCCTACAAGTTTCCTAATGAAATTCATTGGTTGATGAAGTTATATTTGGATATAATCATTTCTGTGCTGTGCCACTGGCCTTCCTAAGAAAAGTTCATACAATAAAGAAACATTATTATATCAAATCAATAGGATGTTATTTAGAGTTTCCGTAAGCTAGTTTTAAAATTATGTAGGAAAAAACTAGTTGAACAGTCTAAAAATATGTTTTTAAAAAAGTCTGAAGAGAAAATAGCATTTGTCAACATCAATTTGGAAATGGCTTGATTTCAAGCTACTATAATAACCACAGTGACCTAATAAGACATGCATATTTAGCAGAACAGGGGAGCATGTCCTGAATGTATAAATATGATGAGGTGAATTAAAGAGAAATACATATATTTTTAAATGATATGGAGCCTGAATTGACCATATCCTATAACCAGGCAAGGCTTCCTGCGGAGGAATTGGACACCAACCCAGCCACAAAACCTTCAACCTATAATTTGTCATAGTAGCAAGATGTGCTGGGATAAAAGTGATTCAGAAGTTGTAGGAGTGGCTAGCCAGTGACTGTTCCAGCTTGAGACCCATGCCATAAAAGAGAACCCCCTCATAACACTGCCTAGAAGTCCAGGAGCCAGAAGCTGAATAGCCCAGAGACCCAGAATAGAGCTAAATAGAACTTGTTAAATAAAAGTCAATGAAAATGATTCCTAACAATATTTTGCTATACTCATAGAATGGTACCTAGTCCAGTTGTCATCAGAGAGGCTTGACCTAGCAACTGATGGAAACAGATACAGACACCCACAGCCAAACATTAGGCAGAGTTCAGGGAATACTGGAGAAGAGAGGGAGAAAAGATTATAGGAGCCAGAGGGTTCAAGTATACGACAAGAAAACCTACAGAACCAACTAACCTGGGCCCATAGGGGCTCAGAGAGACTAAAGTAGGGAAGCCAACTAGGGAGCACACATGGGGCTGACATAGGTCCTCTGCACATGTGTCACAGTTATGTAGCTTAGTCTTCATCCTCCCAGAAGCAGTCTTTTCCCTTTTAGTTAGCTATCCTAGGTAGAAAAACATAGAATATATGCATACAGTAGAACATCAACTGAATAAGGTCAGCAGAAAAGATGCAGGAGAGGCATACTTTCCCATAAGTACCTGCTGCTAATTTAGTATTAGTGCTGGGTGATTCAAATATAAATTTAGTACTCAATAATTCTAGAACATTCAAGTCTGTTTCTGACTCTTTTATCTTTTTGGGGACCCTTTCCTCCTAAGTTGCCACACCCAGCCTTAATAAAAGGGGAGGTCCCTAGTCTTACTACAACTTGATATGTCATGTGTGATTGATATTCATGGGAGGCCTGTCCTTTTCTAAAGAAAAATGGAGGAGGGGTGGATGGGGGAGGGCAGAGGGGAGATGAAGGTGAGGGTAAGGGACTGAGAAGACAGGAGGGAGGAAGTACTGCAGTTGACATGTAAAAAAAAAGAGAGAATTTAACAAATGAAAATAAACAAACAAACATGGCATGGCTGCTAGTGAGTCTCAGTGACTCTTCCTTGACAAAGCTGAGTCCTTCTCCACTATTCTTATCCTCAGGAGGACAGATAAATAGCTTTTAGTCCTTTATGTGCACACTGTCATACTGTTGTATATAAGAAATTGACTAAGCTTTTTCTCTGAAACTTTCACAGGCCTAAACTCAGGTACTTTGGCTCAACTTCAAAAAGAAAAGTCTTAGCCTGAGGCTGTAATAAAGCCAGGTAGAGTAGGTGCAAGTATCCACTCATTTTTTCAGTTGTCTAAATTAATTCTTAAAGTTAGCATACAGAAGTGATGAGTTTCACTGTAGAATCTTGATAAATTATGTCATTATTCTTTATTTTAATCAGCCTCCCTTACTCCCTTCCCTTCCCTGTGCTCCCCCTACAACCTCAAGAGTGGGACCAGGTTTGCTCCTTCCTCCCAGCAGCTTTCCTTGCACTAAGCTATCCTGGGTAGAAGAACATAGAATCCATATGCACAATAGAACACTAACTGAATAAGGTAAGTGGAAACGATGCAGGAGAGTCATGCTTCCCCCAGAAGCACCTGCTGCTAACTTATTAATTATGACTTACTTCAAACATAAATGTACTAGTTAACAATTCTAGAAAGTTCAAGTCTGATATTATGGTGCCTGAATGACTGGCTCCTTCTTAGGCCTCATCTCTCCTTGTATATGGTCATCTCCCTGATTCCTTCCCAGGTCTTTCCTCTATAGTGATATCTCTGTCCAAAAGTTATATTTTTATAAAGACAAATTCATGTTACAGTAAAGCTCACTCTAATGATCTCAATAAAGCTAATTCTCCCTGATTAATTTCTTACCTCATATGGTATTCACATAGTAAAGGGGTAGGGTAAAACATGTTTGTTCTAAGAAGGAAAAAGCTTATCTTAGAATATTGGTAATAGTTTTGGTGGGAGAACTGGCAGCCAGAACTGTGAGGAAACTTTCGAAATCTTAACATTCCCCATGAGCTACTTAATTAAAAATTAAACACAATGATGTGATTTGACTTTTCAGGTATTTGGTGTTAACAGGGCATGGAGGCACCTAATGCTCATCTTTGGTCTGTAATGGATCACATTTCCTGAGCCTCCTCCACCCTTAATGCAGAATCTGCACTTGCCTCTAATAGCTTTTCACAGAACAATGAAGGACCTCTCTGGACACTTTGTGGTATCTTGATTTGTCATATTCTTGTCATGAATGGGACCATCTAGAGTAGAAAGGAGGCTGGGATGTGACAACCCATTGTATCATTCTTCCTGCTCCCACACATTAACAAAAATGTATAGGTAATAAATGCCAAGAAATAAAAGTAAAAAAAAGACATTACATTATTTCTTTGGTTTGCTCTAGGGCCAAAGGTGTGTGGGGGGTTATGGTTCATGTGATGCGAGTGTCTGGCTTGTGATTTTCAGACTTCATGCCACTGTATTGTTATATGAGGTATCCATCTGCTTGTGGTGTCAAGGAAGTGGTACCTGCAGTGCAGCTGGCAAGATGTGTTTCTTTCACTCAACAGAACTACACTTTTTTTTAATGGACTTCTACCCAGAAGCTCTACATTGCTTCCTTGTTACCCAGGCTTTGCCAGCTCAGAGTACAGCCATGTGGTCTTAAGAGTTCACAAAGTGATGTATTTGCAGAAGTCCCTGTGAGCTCTTTCAGTAATGGTCCAAGGAGAAATTTCTAACCTACCTAAAATAAAGCAGAAATGAGGGCAGGGGCAAAGATATAGCTTAGAGGGTGAGTGCTTGCTCATGAGGAAGTCGATGGGATGTATCTCTAGTATCACAAATGAAGGAAAAGGTAAAGAGTAAAAGGAAAAGGAGCAGGAGGAAGAAGAGAAAAAGGAGTGAGAGAGTAAGGGTGAGAGAGATGGCTTATAGAGAGAGAGAGAAAAAAATTGATGGCGGTGAGGAAGGAGGAAAAAGAGGCACCACATACAACTTCAGCATTGGTTACTGGGGAGCTTCTAGTGAAGTCTGTCTTCTGTGCCCCTGCCTAGTACTTTCTCGCCACAGTCAATCCTCTCACAACAGGCTTCTTTGAGACTTCCCTTCATGCTCTAACAGCATGGCATTTTGTGAAATTAAGGAATCCAGACCTAAAGAAGAGATGCAGATCTCTGACAGAGGAAGGCTGAGTGACAAGAACTATACAAATCAAGTAGGGCAGTCTTCTGCAGAGTAGCACAGAATGTTGTCTGCCAGCATGATCTGCCATTGTCATATGCAATGATTTATTCAACAAACAGTTGGTGGTGGAGGGGAGACCCAAGCTTCAGGAGTGGCTGTTGTGATCTCTGAATAACAAAGAGTTTGTCAATGGCTTTGCAAAATATCCCTTCTTGGACAGGTAGCCCAGAGTTCTCAAGTTCTCACAAGAACAGGAAGTGCTGGTACAGGGTAGTATATAGGCACACACGTTGCTATCCTGCTTCCAAGAGTGAGAGAAGAGAAAGCAAGAATGAGTGTTAGAAAGAGAGAGACAGAGACACACAGAGAGAAACAGAAAGAGAGACAGAGAGAGACAGAGAGAGAGAAGGGAAGAAGAGAGGGAGAAAGTGACAGAAGGAGAAAAGGAGAGAAAATGTATGCATGGGTGAAGAGGAAAATTCACATTTTGAAGATTTTTTTATTTAAATGCACTTTATTTTTACACAGCTCACATGACATTTTTTCTTTAAAAAAATGTCTCCACTCCAAATAAATCACAGTCAAAATAAAAGCTCAAGATGACATCAGTCCCATTTGTCCTAAGTCCTGGTATTGTATGGATGGTAAGCAACAGCCAATTATGGTGGCAGGTGATAGATCCAATTTGTTAACATTTTTCCATCTCTAAGCCATCCTTACAGAAAATCATGAATGGAGTCATACCATCTTCACAGTAGTCCAGGAGAGCAATCCAGTTGGTAATCTGTGTTTATATTTTCACTGATAAAAAACGGATTATTTTTAAAATTAGCAAGGATGTGCTTAATTTGCTCCATAGCTCTAGTCATAAAAGGCTTTACTCTATCTGGTTTCTGTTCAATTTTGTTTTTGAGTGATTTCCTGTAATCTTTGGTGTACTTTTTGTAGGCCTCTTTTGTGAAGCTGGTTTCTTATAAGTGATGGTTCATGACAATGTCAATGTGGGGCATTGGACTATGCACAGACAGGCTGGTCTCCAGTCGAGTTGAGGTTTGAACCCTGGAAGGGTGATAATTCACCTACATGACACGGTAGGTGTTCCCTCATGCTCCTAGAACCCTGGCTCCTGCCTAAGTTACTGCCCCCCAAAGCCCCGACAAGAGAAGCATGGTCAGTAGTCATGTAGGCAATGTCACAAGCTTCTGACCTTCAGGCTAAACTCCTCCCCAGTTACCTAGCAACAGTAAAGACCATAAGAGGGGCTGCTTGGCCTCACCTCTATCTTACTCCTCACTCTCACCCTCTCACTCCTCTCTTTGTCTTCTCTCCTCTCTCACTTCTCTCATTCCTTTGTTCTCTTACCTCTCACTTCTCTCACTCCTCTCTCCCCTCTGTCTTCTTCTCTCCTCTCTCCTCTCCTCTCACTCTCTCCCTCTTACTCTCTCTTCCTCTGTAGCCTTCTCTCTGTCTCTCTCTGTCTCTCTCTGTCTCTCTGTCTCTCTCTGTCTCTCTGTCTCTCTCTCTTTCTCTCTCTCTCTCCTTCTCTCCTTTCTTCTCTCTTTCCTCCTGCCTCTCTAAAATAAAGCTCTAAAACCATAGACAGTCTCTGCCCATCAAAATCCACTGTGCTCACTCTCGCCACTGTGGGAACCTCTCTTCCCTTGTCCCTCTCTCACATAACCCCGGGGCTTTAGAGAGTAGCCCCAGGGCTCCCATGTTGGGCTGTCCCTTTTCCAACCCCTGAAGAGTGGGTCAATGGCTTAGATGCTCAACCAGGGCTGAGTGGAAAGAGTCTGGCAGCCCTCCCATGTCCGCTTGACCAGAACATAGGTAGGCCTCTGGTGGTGCATGGGTCTTTCCTTCCCCTCTTCCCCTAGGCCCCCTTTTTTTAGTTCCCACATGTCAACACCGGTGACTACTATGTTTTCAGTACCTTAGCCCTCCGGACCTTCAATGGAAACATTTCCACCAATGAGCAAGTCATCGAAGGCACCCTCTGTTCTACTGACTATGGAAAGCGGTGGTCATTCTCAAGATGGTTAGTTTATTTGTTTGTTTGTTTGTTTGTTTGTTTGTTGTTGCTGGATATTTTTTTATTTACATTTCAAATGGTTTCCCTCCATCCTGGAAATACCCTATCATATCCTCCCTCCCCCTGCTTCTATGAGGGTGTTCCTCCACCCACCCACTCCCATCTCCCCACCCTCAATTCCTCTACAATAGGGCATCTATCGATCCTTCATAGAGCTAAGGACCTCTCCACCCATTGATGCATGACACAGCTATCCTCTGCTACATAAGCAGCTGGATCCATATGTACTCCTTTGTTGATGGCTTAGTCCCTGGGAGTTCTGGGGTTGTTGTTGTTTTATGACAAAGTTTTTCTATGTAACAGCCCTTGCTGTCCTGCAACTCGCTGTGTAGACCAACCTGTCCTTGAATTCACAGAGATCTGAGTGCCTATGCTTCCTGAGTACTGAGATTAAAGGCATGGGCCATTGTTGTGTGGTTTCCTTTTTATTTTTTACAAAGTTAGAAACCTCTATGTTTAAAACATGTAATTATGTCAGAAATATATGATTGTACCTAGTCAATTTGTTTTCTCTGTGTCTCTATTGTGTTGGTGCTTAACTGATTGCAATAGGAATCAAGGCCATTGCAACACAGGAGAAAACAAAACAAAAGTGACTGAAGTGTCAAATACAGTATAGACAGCTGGGGAGTTTTAGCCAGTGGGCAGAGGAGAAGGCTATGAGTGGAAAGTTCCTAAGAGGAATCTGATCAGTGATTAAGAGTAGGAGGATCCTTGTTAAAGCTGGGTTTATGCATCACAGGACAGGCTTAGCTAAGACAATTCATTGTTACTGGCTAAACCTTAGTCAAGAAGAGAGTGTTTATACTAATTCAGTGCCAAAACCAGACTGGGACACTGGAAAGCAGTTCATGAAAGTCCAGAAGGATTTAGGCTATTGCAATTAGGGAGGAAGCAAAAGCTGAAGCCAAGGCAGATGGGCATCTTTTGAAGCCCTATGCGTCACTGCAGAGGCAATGCAGACTACACGGCTGTTCTGTAACATGGAAAGAGTTTCATTTGATCTGGCTGTGACACATGTGAACAGCATTTAGAAACTTGTAGAACTTAATTCAGTTTTAGCAAACTCTGAGAATGAGAGTTAGAAACAATGTAAGGAGCCTACCCCACTTGCTTAAAGACTTTTTAAAATCCAGCAAGAAATTCTGCACATTTGCATGTCTCCATCCTTTGCATGTCTTCTGTCTTCCTTAAATGCACCTATTTCTGGAAGACTGCAGCAATTCAGAAAAGATATTTTCACAGAACACTTGCACAGCAACAACAGCTCCACCAATGAACTAACACCAGGTTTTGACTCAGGTCTCCACAACCAATGAACACTGTTTTCAAGCAACATGAATGTCACCAGTTTTGCTCACAAAAACTTTCTCTTGCCTCAGTCTTCTTGGATACACACATACTTTACTATGTTTACACATTCCCCTAGCAATGCTATTTTTGTATTCAGGTAATTAATGTTCTGAGGCTCTCTTATTTATTATTTGCTTTGACAGCCATAGCAGAGAGATGGTACTTCAGTGGTGAATGTAATCTGCCAGTCTATAGAGGATCAGTACAAGCAGATGGTACATGGTGATGATGTGCTTCTGAGAGGTTTTCATCTTCAGGGAGGATGCAGGGCTGACATGCTTATCCTGCCTTTGTCACCTGGGGGCTTCAGGCTTATAGGAGGATGAGAACTTCTGAACAGCCTCCTATATAACTGTGGTGGTTTGAATATACTTGCCCCAGGGAGTGGCTCTATTAGGAGGTGTGGTCTTTTTAGAGTAGATGTGGCCTTGTTGGAGGAAATGTTACTGTGGGGGTGGGCAATAAGACCCTCTTCCTAACTACCTGGGAACCAGTCTTCTCCTAGCAGCCTTCAGATGAAGATGTAGAACTCTCAGCTCCTGCACTATGCCTGCCTGGACACTTTCATGCTCCCCACTTGATGATAATGGACTGGACCTCTGAACCATCACTAATTAAATGTTATATTCATAAAAGTTGTCTTGATCACGTTGTCTCTTCACAGGAGTAAAATGCTAACTAATACAGTAACAAAATGTAGGGGGCACCTGTGTTTGTGTGAGAATAAAAGCAGCATTATTGAAAATATAAGAATTGCTTCTGCAGCCCCATTCTTCATCCATAACCTCATGCTCTTTGAGAGCATAGCACAGTATCTTCATCAATTTAAGTGACATTTGCAATGTGTATACACTTTTATTTTAACTAGGTGGGAAAGATAAAAGACTGTATAGCTAAAAGAAGTAGACAACAAAAGGAGGTCAAAGAGATAAAAATTGGAAAGGAAGTAGTCAAAATATCACTATTTGCAGATGATATGATAGTATGCATAAGCTACCCCAAAAATTTCATCCGAGAACTCCTAAACCTGATAAACAATTTTAGCAAAATGCCTGGTGTCTTAGTTAGGGTTTTACTGCTGTGAACAGACACCATGACCAAGGCAAGTCTTATAAAAAAACAACATTTAATTGGGGCTGGCTTACAGGTTCAGAGGTTCAGTCCATTATCATCAAGGTGGGAGCATGGCAGCATCCTGGCAAGCATGGTGCAGGCAGAGCTGAGAGTTCTACGTCTTCATCCAAAGGCTGCTACTGGAAGACTGACTTCCAGGCAACTGGGGTGAGAGTCTTAAACCCACATCCACAGTGACACACCTACTCCAACAAGGTCACACCTATTCCAACAAGGCCACACCTCCAAATGGTGCCACTCCCTGGTTCAAGAATATACAAACCATCACAGCTGGATATAAAATTAACTCAAATCAAGGAAGGCTTTCCTCTACTCAAAGGATTAATGGCTGAGAAAGAAATTAGGGAAATGACACCCTTCACGATAGCCACAAACAATATAAAATATCTTGGTGTTACTCTAACCAAACAAATGAAAGATCTGTATGATAAGAATTTCAAATCTCACTGAGACTTATAGAGGAGAAAGTGGACAAAATCCTCGAAGATATGGTCATAGGTGAAAAATTCCTGAACAGAAATGCAATGGCTTGTGCTGTAAGACCGACAATCAACAACTGGAACCTCATAAAACTGCAAAGCTTCTGTAATGCAAAAGACACGGTCAATAAGACAAAGAGGCCACAATCAGATTGGGAGAGGATCTTTACCAGTCCTAAATCAAATAGTGGATTAATATCCAATATATATAAAGAACTCAAGAAGATGGACTCCAGAAAATCAAATAACCCTATTAAAAAATGGGGTACACACAAGCCTCTTCTGGTCAGAAAAGCACCTGGGTAGCTAGGGCGCAGGGTCGGCTGACACTCGCCAGCTACCCACAACACCCGCCACAGGATCTTAAGACTTCTGGTGAGTGGAACACAGCTTCTGCTCCAATCCAATTGCGCGCGGGACCTGAGACTGCATTAGTTAGGGAAGCAGAAACCGGCCTGAGTAGGGCCACAGGCCTCATCCAGCCGGATCAGCACCGGTGTAGCTAGAGCGCAGGGTTGGCTGACACCCGCCAGCTACCCACGACCCCCGCCACAGGATTTTGAGACTGCTGGTGAGTGGAACACAGCTTCTGCTCCAGTCCAATCACGCGGGACCTGAGACTGCTTTGGTTGGGGAGGCAGAAATCCGGCCTACGTAGGGCCAAAAGCCTCTTCCGGTCAGAAAAGCACTGGGGTAGCTAGGGCGCAGGGTCGGCTGACACTCGCCAGCTACCCACAACACCTGCCACAGGATCTTAAGACTTCTGGAGAGTGGAACACAGCATCTGCTCCAATCCAATTGCGCGCGGGACCTGAGACTGCATTAGTTAGGGAAGCAGAAAACCGGCCTGAGTAGGACCACAGGCCTCTTCCGGCTGGACCAGCACTGGGGAACTGCCAGCTACCCACGACCCCCGCCACAGGATTTTGAGACTGCTGGTGAGTGGAACACAGCTTCTTCTCCAATCTTTAAACAGTGACAACGACAAAAACTAACCCCAGAGATTAGCAGATGGTGAAAGGTAAACGTAATAATCTTACTAACAGAAACCAAGACCACTCACCATCATCAGAACCCAGCACTCCCACTTTGCCCAGTCCAGGGCACCCCAACACACTGGAAAAGCTAGACACGGATCTAAAAGCATATCTCCTGATGATGGTAGAGGACTTCAAGAAGGACTTTAATAACACACTTAAAGAAATACAAAGGAACACTGGTAAACAGGTAGAAGACATTAAAGAGGAAGCACAAAAATCCCTTAAAGAATTGCAGGAGAACACTGCTAAAGAGTTACAAATCCTTAAAGAAAAACAGGATAACATACTCAAACAGGTAGAAGTCCTTAATGAAAAACAGGAAAACACATCCAAACAGATGATGGAAACGAACAAAACCATACTAGACCTAAAAAGGGAAGTAGACACAATAAATAAAACCCAAAATGAGGCAACACTGGAGATAGAAACCCTAGGAAAGAAATATGGAACCATAGATACCAGCATCAGCAACAGAATACAAGAGATGGAAGAAAGAATCTCAGGTGCAGAAGATTCCATAGAGAACATCGGCACAACAATCAAGGAAAATGTAAAATGCAAAAAGATCCTAACTCAAAACATCCAAGAAATACAGGACACAAGGAGAAGACCAAACCTACGGATAATAGGAGTGGATGAGAATGAAGATTTTCAACTCAAAGGACCAGCAAACATCTTCAACAAAATTATAGAAGAAAACTTCCCAAATCTAAAGAAAGAGATGCCCATGAACATACAAGAAGCCTACAGAACTCCAAATAGACTGGACCAGAAAAGAAATACCTCCCGACACATAATAATCAGAACAACAATGCTCTAAATAAAGATAGAATACTAAAAGCAGTAAGAGAAAAAGGCCAAGTAACATGTAAAGGCAAGGCTATCAGAATTACACCAGATTTTTCACCAGAGACTATGAAAGCCAGAAGATCCTGGACGGATGTTATACAGACACTAAAAGAACACAAATTCCATCCCAGGCTACTATACCCAGCCAAACTCTCAATTAACATAGATGGAGAAAACAAAGTATTCCACGACAAAACCAAATTCACACATTATCTCTTCACGAATCCAGCCCTTCAAAGGATAATGACAGAAAAAAACCAATACAAGGACAGGAACCACGCACTAGAAACAACAAGAAGGTAATAGCTCAACAAACCTAAAAGAAGACAGCCACAAGAACAGAATGCCAACTTTAACAACAAAAATAACAGGAAACAACAATTACTTTTCCTTAATATCTCTTAATATCAATGGACTCAACTCCCCAATAAAAAGACATAGACTAACAAACTGGCTACACAAACAAGACCCAACATTTTGCTGCTTACAGGAAACCCATCTCAGAGAAAAAGATAGACACTACCTCAGAATGAAAGGCTGGAAAACAATTTTCCAAGCAAATGGTATGAAGAAACAAGCTGGAGTAGCCATTCTAATATCTGATAAGATTGACTTCCAACCTAAAGTCATTAAAAAAGACAGGGAGGGACACTTCATACTCATCAAAGGTAAAATCCTCCAAGAGGAACTATCAATCCTGAATATCTATGCTCCAAATACAAAGGCAGCCACATTCATTAAAGAAACTTTAGTAAATCTCAAAGCACACATTGCAACTCATACAATAATAGTGGGAGACTTCAACACACCACTTTCACCAATGGACAGATCATGGAAACAGAAACTAAACAGGGACACAGAGAAACTAAGAGAAATTATGAATCAAATGGATCTGGCCGATATCTACAGAACATTCTATCCTAAAACAAAAGGATATACCTTCTTCTCAGCACCTCATGGTACCTTCTCCAAAATTGACCACATAATTGGTCACAAAACAGGCCTCAACAGATACAAAAATATTGAAATTGTCCCATGCATCCTATCAGATCACCATGGACTAAGGCTGATCTTCAATAACAAAATAAATAATAGAAAGCCAACCTTCATGTGGAAACTGAACAACACTCTTCTCAATGATACCTTGGTCAAGGAAGGAATAAAGAAAGAAATTAAGGACTTTTTAGAGTTCAATGAAAATGAAGCCACAACATACCCAAACTTATGGGACCCAATGAAAGCATTTCTAAGAGGAAAACTCATAGCTCTGAGTGCCTCCAAAAGGAAACTAGAGAGAGCACACATTAGCAGCTTGACAACATACCTAAAAGCACTAGAACAAAAGGAAGCAAACTCACCCAAGAGGAGTAGACGGCAGGAAATAATCAAACTCAGGGGTGAAATCAACCAAGTGGAAACAAGAAAAACTATTCAAAGAATCAACCAATCAAGGAGCTGGTTCTTTGAGAAAATCAACAAGATAGATAAACCCTTAGCCAGACGCACTAGAGGGCACAGGGAAAGCATCCTAATTAACAAAATCAGAAATGAAAAAGGAGACATAACAACAGTTCCTGAAGACATCCAAAACACCATCAGATCCTTCTACCAAAGGCTATACTCAACAAAACTGGAGAACCTGGATGAAATGGAGAAGTTCCTAGACAGATACCAGGTACCAAAGTTGAATCAAGATCAGGTTAATGATCTAAACAGTCCTATATCCCCCAAAGAAATAGAAGCAGTCATTAATAGTCTCCCAACTAAAAAAAGCCCAGGACCAGATGGGTTTAGTGCAGAGTTCTATCAGACCTTCAAAGAAGATCTAATCCCAGTTCTTCACAAACTATTCCACAAAATAGAAACAGAAGGTACTCTACCCAACTCATTCTATGAAGCCACAATTACTCTAATACCTAAACCACAAAAAGACCCAACAAAGATAGAAAACTTCAGACCAATATCCCTTATGAATATTGATGCAAAAATCCTCAATAAAGTTCTTGCTAACCGAATCCAAGAACACATCAAAACAATCATCCATCCTGACCAAGTAGGTTTCATCCCAGGGATGCAGGGATGGTTCAATATACGGAAATCCATCAACGTAATCCAGTATATAAACAAACTCAAAGACAAAAACCACATGGTCATCTCGTTAGATGCGGAAAAAGCATTTGACAAGATCCAACACCCATTCATGATAAAAGTCTTGGAAAGATCAGGAATTCAAGGCCCATACCTAAACATGATAAAAGCAATCTACAGCAAACCAGTAGCCAACATCAAAGTAAATGGTGAGAAGCTTGAAGCAATCCCTCTAAAATCAGGGACTAGACAAGGCTGTCCACTTTCTCCATACCTATTCAACATTGTACTTGAAGTCCTAGCCAGAGCAATTCGACAACAAAAGGAGATCAAAGGGATACAAATTGGAAAAGATGAAGTCAAAATATCACTTTTTGCACATGATATGATAGTATATATAAGTGACCCTAAAAATTCCACCAGAGAACTCCTAAGCCTGATAAACAGCTTTGGTGAAGTAGCTGGATATAAAATTAACTCAAACAAATCAATGGCCTTTCTCTACACAAAAAATAAACAGGCTGAGAAAGAAATTAGGGAAACAACACCCTTCTCAATAGTCACAAATAATATAAAATATCTTGGCGTGACTCTAACTAAGGAAGTGAAAGATCTGTATAATAAAAACTTCAAGTCTCTGAAGAAAGAAATTATAGAAGATCTCAGAAGATGGAAAGATCTCCCATGCTCATGGATTGGCAGGATCAACATTGTAAAAATGGCTATCTTGCCAAAAGCAATCTACAGATTCAATGCAATCCCCATCAAAATTCCAAATCAATTCTTCAACGAATTAGAAAGTGCAATCTGCAAATCCATCTGGAATAACAAAAAAACCTAGGATAGCAAAAACTCTTCTCAAGGATAAAAGAACCTCTGGTGGAATCACCATGCCGGACCTAAAGCTCTACTACAGAGCAATTGTGAAAAAAACTGCATGGTACTGGTATAGTGACAGACAAATAGACCAATGGAATAGAATTGAAGACCCAGAAATGAACCCACACACCTATGGTCACTTGATCTTCGACAAGGGAGCTAAAAACATCCAGTGGAAGAAAGACAGCATTTTCAACAAATGGTGCTGGCACAACTGGTTGTTAACATGTAGAAGAATGCGAATCTATCCATTCCTATCTCCTTGTACTAAGGTCAAGTCTAAGTGGATCAAGGAACTTCACATAAAACTAGAGACACTGAAACTTATAGAGGAGAAAGTGGTGAAAAGCCTTGAAGATATGGGCACAGGGGAAAAATTCCTGAATAGAACAGTAATGGCTTGTGCTGTAAGATCGAGAATTGGCAAGTGGGACCTCATGAAACTACAAAGCTTCTGCAAGGCTAAAGACACCATCAATAAGACAAAAAAACCACCAACAGATTGGGAAAGGATCTTCACCTATCCTAAATCAGATAAGGGACTAATATCCAATATATATAAAGAGCTCAAGAAGGTGGACTCCAGAAAGTCAAATAACCCCATTAAAAAATGGGGCTCAGAACTGAACAAAGAATTCTCACCTGAGGAATAACGAATGGCAGAGAAGCACATGAAAAAATGTTCAACATCCTTAATCATCAGGGAAATGCAAATCAAAACAACCCTGAGATTCCACCTCACACCAGTCAGAATGGCTAAGATCAAAAATTCAGGTGACAGCAGATGCTGGCGAGGATGTGGAGAAAGAGGAACACTCCTCCATTGTTGGTGGGATTGTAAGCTTGTACAACCACTCTGGAAATCAGTCTGGCAGTTCCTCAGAAAATTGGACATAGTACTACCGGAGGATCCAGCAATACCTCTCCTGGGCATATATCCAGAAGATGTCCCAACCGTTAAAAGGACACATGCTCCACTATGTTCATAGCAGCCCTATTTATAATAGCCAGAAGCTGGAAAGAACCCAGATGTCCCTCAACAGATGAATGGATACAGAAATTATGGTACATTTACACAATGGAGTACTACTCAGCTATTAAAAAGAATGAATTTATGAAATTCCTAGCCAAATGGATGGACCTGGAGGGCATCATCTTGAGTGAAGTAACACAATCACAAAAGAACTCACACAATATGTATTCACTGATAAGTGGATATTAGCCCAAAACTTAGGATACCCAAGATATAAGATACAATTTGCTAAACGAATGAAACTCAAGAAGAATGAAGACCAAAGTGTGGACACTGTGCACCTTCTTAGAATTGGGAACAAAACACCCAGGGAAGGAGTTACAGAGACAAATTCGTAGCTGTGATGAAAGGATGGACCATTTAGAGACTGCCGTATCCAGGGATCCATCCCATAAGCAGCTTCTAAACGCTGACACCATTGCATACACTAGCAAGATTTTGCTGAAAGGACCCAAATATAGCTGTCTCTTGTGAGACGATGCCGGGGCCTAGCAAACACAGGAGTGGATGTTCACAGTCAGCTATTGGATGTATCACAGGTCTCCCAATGGAGAAGCTAGAGAAAGTACCCAAGGAGCTAAAGGGATCTGTAACCCTATTGTTGGAACAACATGATGTACTAACCAGAACCCCAGAGCTCTTGTCTCTAGCTGCATATGTATCGAAAGATGGCCTAGTCGGCCATCACTGGAAAGAGAGGCCCATTGGACTTGCAAACTTTATATGCCCCAATATAGGGGAATGCCAGGGCCAAAAGAATGGGAATGGGTGGGTAGGGAAGCGGGGGGCGCTATGGGGGACTTTTGGGATAGCATTGGAAATGTAATTTAGGAAAATATGTAATAAAAATATTAAAAATTAAAAAAATAATAATAAAAAATGGGGTACAGAAGTAAACAAACAATTCCAACTGAGGAATACCAAATAGTTGAGAAACACCTGAAAAAATGTTCAACATCCTTAATTATCAGGGAAATGCAAATCAAAATGACCCTGAGATTCCATCTCACACCAGTCAAAATGGCTAAGATC
>NW_028227263.1:89705038-89750038 GCF_978045245.1 Mus caroli
TTTGACTTTCTGGAGTCCACCTTCTTGAGTTCCTTATATATATTGGATATTAGTCCCTTATCTGATTTAGGATAGGTGAAGATCCTTTCCCAATCTGTTGGTGGATTTTTTGTCTTATTGATGGTGTCTTTAGCCTTGCAGAAGCTTTGCAGTTTCATGAGGTCCCACTTGTCAATTCTCGATCTTACAGCACAAGCCATTACTGTTCTATTCAAGAATTTTTCCCCTGTGCCCATATCTTCAAGGCTTTTTCCCCACTTTCTCCTCTATAAGTTTCAGTGTCTTTGGATTTATGTGAAGTTCCTTGATCCACTTAGACTTGACCTTAGTAAAAGGAGATAGGAATGGATCGATTCGCATTCTTCTACATGTTAACAACCAGTTGTGCCAGCACCATTTGTTGAAAATGCTGTCTTTCTTCCACTGGATGTTTTTAGCTCCCTTGTCGAAGATCAAGTGACCATAGGTGTGTGGGTTCATTTCTAGGTCTTCAATTCTATTCCATTGGTCTATTTGTCTGTCACTATACCAGTACCATGCAGTTTTTATCACAATTGCTCTGTAGTAAAGCTTTAGGTCCGGCATGGTGATTCCACCAGAGGTTCTTTTATCCTTGAGAAGAGTTTTTGCTATCCTAGGTTTTCTGTTATTCCAGATGAATTTGCAGATTGCACTTTTTAATTCGTTGAAGAATTGATTTGGAATTTTGATGGGGATTGCATTGAATCTGTAGATTGCTTTTGGCAAGATAGCCATTTTTACAATGTTGATCCTGCCAATCCATGAGCATGGGAGATCTTTCCATCTTCTGAGATCTTCTATAATTTCTTTCTTCAGAGACTTGAAGTTTTTATTATACAGATCTTTCACTTCCTTAGTTAGAGTCACGCCAAGATATTTTATATTATTTGTGACTATTGAGAAGGGTGTTGTTTCCCTAATTTCTTTCTCAGCCTGTTTATTCTTTGTGTAGAGAAAGGCCATTGATTTGTTTGAGTTAATTTTATATCCAGCTACTTCACCGAAGCTGTTTATCAGGCTTAGGAGTTCTCTGGTGGAATTTTTAGGGTCACTTATATATACTATCATATCATCTACAAAAAAGTGATATTTTGACTTCATCTTTTCCAATTTGTATCCCTTTGATCTCCTTTTGTTGTCTAATTGCTCTGGCTAGGACTTCAAGTACAATGTTGAATAGGTATGGAGAAAGTGGACAGCCTTGTCTAGACCCTGATTTTAGAGGTATTGCTTCAAGCTTCTCACCATTTACTTTGATGTTGGCTACTGGTTTGCTGTAGATTGATTTTATCATGTTTAGGTATGGGCCTTGAATTCCTGATCTTTCCAAGACTTTTATCATGAATGGGTGCTGGATCTTGTCAAATGCTTTTTCCGCATCTAACGAGATGACCATGTGGTTTTTGTCTTTGAGTTTGTTTATATACTGGATTACTTTGATGGATTTCCATTTATTGAACCATCCCTGCATCCCTGGGATGAAACCTACTTGGTCAGGATGGATGATTGTTTTGATGTGTTCTTGGATTCGGTTAGTAAGAACTTTATTGAGGATTTTTGCATCAATATTCATAAGGGATATTGGTCTGAAGTTTTCTATCTTTGTTGGGTCTTTTTGTGGTTTAGGTATCAGAGTAATTGTGGCTTCATAGAATGAGTTGGGTAGAGTACCTTCTGTTTCTATTTTGTGGAATAGTTTGTGAAGAACTGGGATTAGATCTTCTTTGAAGGTCTGATAGAACTCTGCACTAAACCCATCTGGTCCTGGGCTTTTTTTAGTTGGGAGACTATTAATGACTGCTTCTATTTCTTTGGGGGATATAGGGCTGTTTAGATCATTAACCTGATCTTGACTCAACTTTGGTACCTGGTATTTGTCTAGGAACTTCTCCATTTCATCCAGGTTCTCCAGTTTTGTTGAGTATAGCCTTTGGTAGAAGGATCTGATGGTGTTTTGGATGTCTTCAGGATCTGTGTTATGTCTCCTTTTTCATTTCTGATTTTGTTAATTAGGATGCTTTCCCTGTGCCCTCTAGTGAGTCTGGCTAAGGGTTTATCTATCTTGTTGATTTTCTCAAAGAACCAGCTCCTTGATTGGTTGATTGTTTGAATAGTTCTTCTTGTTTCCACTTGGTTGATTTCGCCCCTGAGTTTGATTATTTCCTGCCATCTACTCCTCTTGGGTGAATTTGCTTCCTTTTGTTCTAGTGCTTTTAGGTATGTTGTCAAGCTGCTAATGTGTGCTCTCTCTAGTTTCCTTTTGGAGGCACTCAGAGCTATGAGTTTTCCTCTTAGAAATGCTTTCATTGCATCCCATAAGTTTTGGTATGTTGTGGCTTCATTTTCATTGAACTCTAAAAAGTCCTTAATTTCTTTCTTTATTCCTTCCTTGACCAAGGTATCATTGAGAAGAGTGTTGTTCAGTTTCCACGTGAAGGTTGGCTTTCTATTATTTATTTTGTTATTGAAGATCAGCCTTAGTCCATGGTGAACTGATAGGATGCATGGGACAATTTCAATATTTTTGTATCTGTTGAGGCCTGTTTTGTGACCAATTATGTGGTCAATTTTGGAGAAGGTACCATGAGGTGCTGAAAAGAAGGTATATCCTTTTGTTTTAGGATAGAATGTTCTGTAGATATCTGCCAGATCCATTTGATTCATAATTTCTGTTAGTTTCACTGTGTCCCTGTTTAGTTTCTGTTTCCATGATCTGTCCATTGGTGAAAGTGGTGTGTTGAAGTCTCCCACTATTATTGTATGAGGTGCAATGTGTGCTTTGAGATTTACTAAAGTTTCTTTAATGAATGTGGCTGCCTTTGTATTTGGAGCATAGATATTCAGGATTGATAGTTCCTCTTGGAGGATTTTACCTTTGATGGGTATGAAGTGTCCCTCCCTGTCTTTTTTAATGACTTTGGGTTGGAAGTCAATCTTATCAGATATTAGAATGGCTACTCCAGCTTGTTTCTTCATACCATTTGCTTGGAAAATTGTTTTCCAGCCTTTCATTTTGAGGTAGTGTCTATCTTTTTCTCTGAGATGAGTTTCCTGTAAGCAGCAATATGTTGGGTCTTGTTTGTTGACGGATTACCTTCTTGTTGTTTCTAGGGCGTGGTTCCTGTCCTTGTATTGGTTTTTTTCTGTTATTATCCTTTGAAGGGCTGGATTCGTGGAGAGATAATGTGTGAATTTGGTTTTGTCGTGGAATACTTTGGTTTCTCCATCTATGTTAATTGAGAGTTTGGCTGGGTATAGTAGCCTGGGCTGGAGTTTGTGTTCTTTTAGTGTCTGTATAACATCCGTCCAGGATCTTCTGGCTTTCATAGTCTCTGGTGAGAAATCTGGTGTAATTCTGATAGGCTTGCCTTTATAAGTTACTTGGCCTTTTTCTCTTACTGCTTTTAGTATTCTATCTTTATTTAGAGCATTTGTTGTTCTGATTATTATGTGTTGGGAGGTATTTATTTTCTTGTCCAGTCTATTTGGAGTTCTGTAGGCTTCTTGTATGTTCATGGGCATCTCTTTCTTTAGATTTGGGAAGTTTTCTTCTATAATTTTGTTGAAGATGTTTGCTGGTCCTTTGAGTTGAAAATCTTCACTCTCATCCACTCCTATTATCCGTAGGTTTGGTCTTCTCATTGTGTCCTGTATTTCTTGGATGTTTTGAGTTAGGATCTTTTTGCATTTTACATTTTCCTTGATTGTTGTGCCGATGTTCTCTATGGAATCTTCTGCACCTGAGATTCTCTCTTCCATCTCTTGTATTCTGTTGCTGATGCTCGTATCTATGGTTCCAGATTTCTTTCCTAGGGTTTCTATCTCCAGTGTTGCCTCATTTTGGGTTTTCTTTATTGTGTCTACTTCCCTTTTTAGGTCTAGTATGGTTTTGTTCATTTCCATCATCTGTTTGGATGTGTTTTCCTGTTTTTCTGTAAGGACTTCTACCTGTTTGATTATGTTATCCTGTTTTTCTTTAAGGATTTGTAACTCTTTAGCAGTGTTCTCCTGCAATTCTTTAAGGGATTTTTGTGCTTCCTCTTTACTGTCTTCTACCTGTTTACCAGTGTTCCTTTGTATTTCTTTAAGTGTGTTATTAAAGCCTTTCTTGAAGTCCTCTACCATCATCATGAGATATGCTTTTAGATCCGTGTCTAGCTTTTCTGGTGTGTTGGGGTGCCCTGGACGGGGCGAAGTGGGAGTGCTGGGTTCTGATGATGGTGAGTGGTCTTGGTTTCTGTTAGTAAGATTATTATGTTTACCTTTCGCCATCTGGTAATCTCTGGGGTTAGTTGTTGTCGTTGTCACTGTTTAAAGATTGGAGCAGAAGCTGTGTTCCACTCACCAGCAGTCTCAAAATCCTGTGGCGGGGGGTCGTGGGTAGCTGGCGGGTGTCAACCGATCCTGCGCTCTAGCTACCCCGGTGCTGATCCGGCCGGAAGAGCTACACCTGACTTTCATTGTAGGCGTTCATAGCTATAAACTTAGTTCTTACAATTCCCATCAATTTGCCATTAAAAAGTTCTAATAAGTTGAACTTTCAGTTAAATTTATTTCTAGGAAGTTTTTCATTTCCTTCTTCACTTTTTCTGTGATTCACATGTTACCAAACAGTGTATTACTAAATCTGTAAGTAGTCATACAATTTCTGAAAACACACATAAACAGACAGGCAAATGCACAAACATAAAAAAATACAAATGCATAAAGATACACAAACACACAAACATACAAATAGACACAAACACAAAACCACACAGAAACACAAATATATGATTCTTGTTTTATTTGCAAATCTGCTCAATGATTAGTTTCTTCCAGTTATGTGAAGATTTGAGCTTATATTTGATGAAAACAATGTGAAAACAAAGGAATTCTAAGAATGCAACTCTCACATATATATTCCTTGTTCTGAAAAATAAGTCTAGAATCCTTCTGGGTGTCCTGTGATTCCATAGTCAATGCATCCATTCAGTGTAGCCCACCAGTGCTTTGGGCATTTTCGAAGATGCACAATTGCACTGTTCCTACGGGTTTGTCTGCCTAGACTCACCCCATATCCAAGGCTAAGGATCATCTCAGCTTAATGTGTTGCTCTTGTCTGGCTGCTATCATGGCATTCCCTGCCTATTGAGGATCTTCTTAAACATAGGACTGCAACCTCCTCGAGGTTCTAGGGAATGTCTAGTGGGAAAGAAGGTGGTCAGCACTGGGTCCCAACCTCGTGAGGGTTTCAGCTTCAGTCTTTTAGTCCCCGCTTCAGAAGAAAATTCCCTGGCAGACAGTTATGCCTGAATAGAAGGAACCATTTGAGCTGGTCTCTTACTAATTCACAGGACCTTATATGGTTTTGTTTTGCACCAGGTGTTTCAGAAATAAAAACTCATGGTGGAATTTGTGATAGCATTATCTCTATCCATAGAAAAGGTAAGCAGATCATGGTGAACTATAGGCACACATTTATCTAGGAAAGCCAACAGCCCACCTGCCTGTTCTATATAAATCCCAAGAAACTTGGGTAGTGCACTCTAGTTAGACAACAGCCACTAGATGGTGCCATGAATACATACATGGAAGGGAAAGTAGGCCAGCGGTGAGGAGCCAGATGCTGAGCTAGCAGCACTGCAGCAGGCTTCACTGAAGGGCTTTCAGGGGAAATAAGATGCTAGGATTCTGGAGAGCACCTGAGGGACCCAGCCTTGGTCATCACTGGTTCACTGGTGTGCAACTGGACTGTGCCTGCCTCCCAGGCAGTGGCAACACCAGAGTTCTGTTTCAAGGTCAAAGGTTGCTGAAAAGTCCTAACCTCCCATACTGTAGAAAACCACGAAGAATCCGGTCTCATGGACTTAACAAATTAAGGATGTGGCTAGGCATTTTAGTTGTTAGAAATTGATGAGTATATGTCATGCACAGCGCTATTCCATCCATGCCTCCCAAGCCTGAAATGACCTATAAATGTCAGCCAAATGATCGATGGGAGAAGGAGTGGCTGTGAGATTTTGAAATTTACCTGAAAATGACTAAGCATGCCCTTGGTGCTGATGAAGAGGTATATTACAGAGTCGGACATGCATCCTTTCCTGTTCCTTAAAAAATTTCAAATCTCAAGTTTTTTTTTTAATGTTTTTTTTTCTAGATGCACTACAGACCAGCCTTCTATAGCATTTAAAAAGTAAAGATGGGATTAGATGGCTTGGTGGTTAACAGAGTGTCTTACTCTGGCTGAGAACCAGAGTTGGTTCATAATATCTACAATAGACAGCTGATAATCTCATGTAGCTCCAGCCTTGGAGAATCTGAGGCCCTCGTTTAGCCTAGGAGAGTACATACAGGCCAGAACACATACCCATCACTCACCCCCGTGCCCCCCCAACACACACACTTTTAAAAGAGTAAAGTCAAATTATGAATCTTGAGAAACTAAAGAAAACTGAATTCAGTGGTTCTGCTCTCCAGTGTATTTACCACATGTGGTGATTTGAATATGCTTGGCCCTGGGAGTGCCACTATTAGGAAGAATGGCCTTGTTACAGTAGGCATAGGCTTATTGGATAAAATCTGTCACTGTGAAGGTGGGCTTTGAGGTTCTATGCTCAAGCCCCACCCAGTGTGGAAGAGAGAGTATCTCTCCTGGTTGCCTTCAGATCAAGATGTCTAATTCTTGGCTCCTCCAGCATCATGTCTGCCTGCATGCTTCCATGCTCCCACCGTGATGTGAATTGACTGAGTCTCTGAAACTTTAAGCCAGCCCCAATTATATGTTGTCCTTATAAAAGTTGCTTTGGTCACTGTGTCTCTTCACAGCAACAAGACACTGAGTAAGACACCACATTTCAAGCAGCCAGTTGCTAAATGTGAACAGAACTAGGCACTTTAGGCTAATTCATGTCACTCTACCAAGATCTATTGGAAATTCAGGCAGATTTGAGAGTCAAGTCCTGATCATTGCCATACACACATGTCACAGGCAGTAGTCTCAGTGGCTTTGCGCTAGTCATATAAGCATACAAAAAGCCATACATCTGAGGATCAAAGGGAGTTTTAGAGTTTTTAGATCAAGGTGTCATCTTAGAGTATTTTGAGGAACATTAAAGCTTTGATACTACATTCTGTTAACATGAAGGGGTTTTTCTAAAGCATTTCAAACATGAATATCTGAATGAACTGTGAGTACATTCATAGACATCTAGCAGAAGAATAATACATGGCTAATTTTGATAATTGAAGTTTGATTTCTTTCTACCATAAGCTAAGTTCTTCCACAGTATCACACACAGTGTTGTTAGTAAGGCCAGTCAATGATCATGGGTTGTTTCCCTCTGACAGTACTCAAAAACATTAAGAAGAACATAGGGGAAGAGGAATGCCCTTTAAATTGGCAGAGGCCAGCAACAGCCTTCTGTAGTAAGCTGTCTGATACCAGGCCCAAGAGAAGACATGGCCTTCAATACTTAAGAGAAGGCTAATCATGGTTATCCAGAATTCTGCACCTTTGAGATATGTACAGTCCAGGCTGGTGAGAGAGAGCATCAATACTCACTGGGATTGAAGCAAAGAACCTGCAGTTTTGTGGAGATAATGTCCTGTGGGTCACCATCCAAAGGGCAGGCATTGGGGGCAATGCATCCAGACAAGAGAAGTTGACAGGCTCCAGGGATGTGGGAGAAAGGGACCATGTCTTCTCTTTGAGGAGCTAACAAATTTGGTAAAGAGGTGAAGCGGTCAGTGTATCAGAAGGTGTTAAAATTAATGCTGGCTTCAAAATGTTGTCATTCCCAAAGGCAGTGCCTAGAAAGGGGGAAAGGGATAAGCAAGGACATATGAAAGCTACCAGGCTTTCACAGCGAACGACAGAAATTCTGCTCTAAATTTTACGTAGGTTGTCTTTGGGACAGCTAAATGAAACTGCCTGGCACAGGGAAAAGTACATCCCAAGTAACATTTGTGTTTGATTTCACAGAGAGTGCACTGTAAGACATTTCCCTAGGTACTGACCTACAGAGACTGAACCCCAGCAATGGGGGAGGGTGGTCATAGGTCCTTTGGGTAGCTACATGTGATAAGTGACAAGTGCTAGACATTCCAAGCAAGGTTGAGTGAAGACCTGTCTGAGGAGTATGCCTGTGTCCACTGTGTGCCATCAGTCCAAAGTACGCAACCTGTTCTACACAGCTCTGAAACCTAAACTGCTCAGAAAACTGGAAGGAAGCCCTTCTGTTAAGCTTCCCTGTTCTGTGCTTTGATGGTGCACAATTGAGCTTAGAACACACTGAGGATGGCTAGAATAGGAGATGGTGAGTGTGTGAGTATATGGGTAGATAGGTGAGTATGTATGGGTGTGGGGGTGTGTAGGAGAGTGAGTAGCGTGGTATATGAGCACTTTCTGTACGGAATTTGATATATTTTTGGTAGGAAGTATGGCAGTGTGCAGGCAGGCATGCTGGTAGAGGAGCCAAGAGTTCTACATCTTGATCTGAAGGCAGCAGAAGGAGACTATTCTGCCAGCAGCCAGGACCAGTGTCTGATTCCACTGGGCAGAGCTTAGGCATAGGAGACCTCAAAGCCCACCAGCATAGTGACCCACTTCCTCTAACAAGGCCACACCTCCTAATATTGCCATTCCCAATGGGCCAAGCATCCAAACACATGAATCTATGGGGACCAAACCTATTCAAATAACCACATATGGTATGGCTTACAACTTTGTAAGAGTATGCAACTCTTTGTGTGTGTATGTGTGTGTGTGTGTGTGTGTGTGTGTGTGTGTGTGTGTGTGTGCATATGCATGCACATGCATACTGTGCACTGGGGGAGTAGACTTTCATTTCCTGAGACAGATATCCATTTGAGCTGATCGGTCTATCTGTCATTTCATGTTAAAAAACATAGTAGTTCCCCGGGCCACCAGTTTATCTATCTGCCTCTCGATCCTGTTGTTGCTGCCTCAGCCCTTTACATCCACCCTTTCCTTGCTCCCTGATGCTTGCTCCATCCATTTAGTCACATCACAATGTTTCACGCTGAGCATGTCTGGGAGCAGCTGCCTGCCCAGCTGTCAGCTCACAGTGATGGAGGGGGCATACTGAGGATGCAATAATGAATGAGGGACAGCATGAGTTCATATAGAGACAGCAAGGCTGAAATGAACAATGGAAGGAGGATACAACTACCAGGGTGTTCTGAACATAGGGACCAACAAGTCTAGAAGTATATACAACCTACAGAATGAATATGAAGTCACATGAATTGTTTACCTGAGAATGTTGCTTAGAAGAGGGACAAGAAGGGATGAGAAATGGGACATAGTATATAGATAAAGAGTAACTCAGCCTGTAAATAGGTGACAATAGGTAGTAAAAATCAATTCAGGGAACCCTGTGTGAAGATGATTGATTATAAGATACATACAAGGGCTCCTCCTAAGCCAGGCATGTCCTAATGACCAACTCTTTTCCCTCAGAATTCTATGGCATAGTATTACTGCAAGCAGTCATGGGGACAGAGGGTAGAGCATAGAAACAGAATGGAGAGCCCTACTCCAGACAGCCATGTACAGGTTCTCTGAACCTGTGGCTCCACTTAGACTTTTCAAAAGCTCCTTTTATCTGGAGGCACACGTACTGTACAACAATGCATGCTATTGGGGAAAATGTCAAAACAAAAGCTACTGAGGAGTGATCCATGGGTAATGACATACACTTCGCTCTGAGTCTATGAATGATTTTACCTCCTTGTTTGTGGTGTTGCGGATGGAACCTAGGGCTACAGGCATTGCAAGAAAGTGCTTTGTCCTGGAGTCTCTCCAGCTCTTAACACTAGTCTCCTTATAGAGAAGCTAGGGAGTGTTCGGAACATTCACCTCTCCCAACAGACTAGGACTATGGTATCTTTGTCTCATCACTACACAAGTGACATGAGCCCTTGTTCACCATTTTCATTCTTAAGATTAGGATGACATTGGACCATTAGGGAGATGGTGCAGGTGCATCGATAGAGACTCCTAGATACCTTCTATGTAAAGAAATTCCATTCTTCTCTGGTATGCCAACCAGAACACAGTCTTTTTAGAGCCTCACCCACTATGCTTCCATTGCCATCTCTCACAGATGCTAACCTAGCCAGGCTGTGCCTCCTCTTTAAATCCAGTTTCCCTTCTGTTTTCTTGACTCAGATTCTTAGCTCTCATCATCATAGGTTGCTTAAACCCATGTCTTCCTGTGTTCTCTTACCATTGGCACCATTTCTTCCTTTCTCTGTACCTTTCTCGGTGTTGTTTCTAGCCTCTGTCAGTGTGCTCCATGCTTCCCTACAAAGGTCTCTGAATCATTTTTGGGGGGCTCATTTTGTAGCAAATTGAACTGTGTATTAGCCTTTGCCAAAGCTCCAGTTACCAGGTCTGGCTGCTGCATCACCCTATCCTCCAACCAAGCTTAGTCAGCATTTCTTCAGTCATTACCTATTTTCAGATGTCCAATATCTGCTGCCACCAGCATGCATAGGAACCAACCTAAGTTCTAGTTGAAGCCAAGTGAATTATGTTGCCTGTAGACTCCTTAAAACAGTCCAGAGTCTCTCTCATGCCCTAGCTTCTGGATGAGGCTTACATTGACCAGCCAGTTTTGTTTGTCTCCTGCCCTTTGCACTGTTTTTTTATGCTGTGGCACACATGACTCTCTTTTCCTGCTGCCATCTACCAGCGGCTACTCTTACTCTTGGCCTACATCCATGGTCACCTGTTACCCACGTGGGCTCATGTCCTCAGAGTTGGATGGTTCTACCTTTGTTTGGCTGACACTTTCTTCTCAGTTTCTCTCAGATTCTTTCTGAACACAGATGCCAAGGAGGCTGGCAACGACCACTGGATTCCTTACAAAACCCTCGATATGTTTAGGGCTTACTTCTAGCCAACTCACTTGCATACTTTTATCCAACTCTTATTGCTGTCCAGGATCTGAACCTATTCTACATGAATTGAAACCTCAGTCTGCTACTAATTAACTTCTGCATTTATCTTCCTTTTATCTCTGTGGCTGTGATAAAACACTGTGACAAAAACTACTTGTGGGTGAAAGGGTTTATGTCGTGGAAGTTTTTGGTTGCAGTGCCCTATGGAATGGAAATCACAGCATCAGGAATAGAGATGGAGATCACACTGTGTCTGCAAAAAGAATATACAATTAATGTGTGCATGTATACTGAAGCTCAGCACATATATTCTTTGCTATTATATATAGTGCAGGAACCTTTGCCTAGGGAGTGGTGTCACTCACAGTGGGTGGGTCTTCCCACTTCATTAATGTTTTCAAGATATTTCCCAGCATGCTCAGCAGCTCATCTTCAAGGTCATTTCACATTTTACTATCCTGCCAATTAACACTGGCCATTATATCAACTCTTAAGGAAATTAAAAGAATTTTGGTTTTCTTGGGTGATAAATACAAGTGAAAGGCATATGCATAGATCTGATAAGATGTGTACTTGTCATTGCTGGCCCCACTGGGTCCAGGGTCACACACTCTCTGGCCTCACATCCCTGTCCTTGTACCCCAAGGCCATCCTTTCCCATTGTTCCCATTCTTTCCTTTCAAGTGTTGTTTATGTATGTGTGTCAGTGTCATCCTCAAAGAATCAAAGAATCCATTGGTGTCTCTGTAAAGAAAGCAAAAAAAAAAAAAAAAAAAAAAAGAAAAAAAATCTCTGTAAATAATCTCATAAGAGTCCTATTTCTCATGTTAATTAAGCTTTCACCCTTTTAAAACATTACTATTCAATAATTGCAATAGAACTTCTTTAAGTCTATTTATTCATTGCTTCTTTCTAGGAACCATCTTTTGTCACGTCAGGAAGTAAGTAGTGCCATGGGTGAAGTGAAAATGTGTGGGCTAAATTTTGTTAATCCAAAATATTTATATTAAAGTCTCAAACCCCCTGGTACCTCAGAATGTGATTATTTTTGGAAACAGGGTATTTGAAGAGTTAATGAAAGTTAAAATGGGGTCTTGACCAGTGAACTTTTATCCAATCTGGTTGGTGTCCTTGTTTGAAATAGCCATACACAAAGAAAAGACCCTGTGAGGACACAGGCAGAGGCTGCTGTCTACAAGCCAAGGAGAGAGGCCTCACAAGAAGTCAAATCTATGATCCATTCAACCCAAACTCTCAGCCACCAAAGTTCTGAGACTGCATCCTGTTGTTATGGCAACATGAACTGACTAATGTAAATACCAACACTGGGAAAAGCTACTCTGCTGTGCCCTTGAGGACCAGGGCAGTAGTGGGGTATGCTGCCTCCACTTGCACCATGGATCCTTCCATTTGTTTACCTACTGGATAAAAGGACAAGTTACTAATGGCTGCAGTTGTAGAATCTAAGAGCCCTTTGCAGGAAGGAGTTGAATGATTTTTTTCAGTACTGGGATAGAATCACAGGATTTCCAGTTCCATATTTCTTTTACTGATAAGGCACCGAGTCAAATGCCTGCTGTCATGGTCCCTGTCACAATCACAGTCCCTTCACAACACATATGTTGTTTAATGATACCATAGCTGGATGGTTTCTAAGGAGACCTGGATTGGAGTAGACAAGGGTATGTTCTTGAAGGCTACCTCTTGTTCCTGGACCCTACCTCTCTGACTCATCAGGCTTCCTGTCTACCTTGATGTGAGCATCTGCTTTCTCAAGACCTTCAACTTCAGGACCAAAGCAAAGAAGACAGCTAACTATGGTCACAAAGCTCAAAAACGGTGAAATATATAGAAATTTTTTCTCTTTTAAAATTTCTTTTTCACAGATATTTTCTTTGACAGATATTTTCTAACAGCAATAAAAAGTGACTAAAACAGAAAAATAGTGAACTTAATTTTTAAAAAATAAGTGGGTATATTTACCCATATATTTTTAAATTTTATAGTTATTTTTATTTTGATAACATTTTCAATTGTCTATAATAACACATTTCAGTTTGGGATTTACACATATATATATACACATTCACTGAGTAACTACAGGCTGCCTTTATTCTTCCCACATCCAAGCTTACTCGACTCAACTTCTGTTAATAATTGTAAAAGAAATTCACCTTTCAGAGCAGTTTCAAGTTTGCAGAACTGAGAGAAACATACAGAGAATTTCCCATGCTGCCTTGACCCATTTATACACAGCCTTCCCTGCCCTACTACCGCGACAATAATGCTTTTGTTGTATCCCCAGGTCCATGGTTTATAGCATCATTCACACTGTCCAATCTATGAGTTTGGACAAAGTTGTAATAACACATAGCCAATATGGTATCATATAGAAATCTCCTACCCTTAAAATCTGATGTTCTCTCTCTCTCTCTCTCTCTCTCTCTCTCTCTCTCTCTCTCTCTCTCTCTCTCTCTCTCTCTCTCTCTCTCTCCATCCCCATGGCTCCTGACAGTTGCATAATTTTTTTATTGTCTCCTTAAATTTGCTTGTTTTTCTTTAAAATTTTTTTCATTAATTCCTGGAGAATTAATACATTGTAGTTTGACTATATTCATCTCTTTGCAGATCTAATTCCCACTTCATGTTCACCAATTTCATGTTCATCAAATATCATGACACCTAATTTGTGCAACTTCTCTTGAGTGTGTAGTCTTCCACTGGAACATGTTGGATTTATCAGGGCCCATGCCCTTAGTGAAAACTAATTTTCCCAATTCCAGCAGCTATATGTTACTCATCATTTCATGGACTTTCTCTGACTTGAGCTCATGTAAGTCTTGTGGATGCTGTCATACCAGGTGTGAGTTCATATATTCAACTGCCTTATTATGTCAAGGAAAGTTTTCCTTAGTCATCTACTGCCTTTGGACTTTACAATATTTCCATCCCTCTTCAGTGATGATTTCTGAGACTTGAGGTGTGTGTGTGTGTGTGTGTGTGTGTGTGTGTGTGTGTGTGTGTGTGTGTGTGATATAGATACCCTTTTTATGGCTGAGCATTTTTGAGCATTCTACAGTTTCTCATTGTCTATGTTTAACTCACTTATGAATCTGTACCCATTGTTAACTACTGCTTAAAAAAATTCTCTGACGAAGCTTGAGGAGTCATTTTAATAGTATGTCCAGTTAGGAGAACTATAATAGTGGGTTATATCCCAGGGCCTAGGACCTATCCAGGCACAAGTTCTTGGCCCCAGTAACAGTTACAGGTTTCATCTTTTGCAGTTCTCCTTAAATCCAATCAGAAAGTGATTGGTTACTACCATGACATTTGTGTCATCATTGCACCAGTGGGTATATCTGTCCAGCTAGTTGTTATTTTAGCTCACAGGCTTTATAACTGCGCAACTGATTCTTTTTCTCCTGCAGTAGCATCACAGCATCCTCCAGCACTGTGACAACTAGCCAAAGGAATGAAGCTTCCATATCAGTTCCAACTTAATTTTTCAATGTACTCTTGCTGAAAATGCTACGCAGTCATAAACCATGGAGATTTTTTTTCTGAGACAGTCAAGCAGTTGGAATCTATGGATGTAGGCTTTCTAATGCATATATTTTACTTAGAAATGTGCACTTGAATTTCTTTCCAAATATATTTTGCGGCATGAAAGCTCATTTCTTTACAGCACTGAATGATATTCTACTAATATGTCTGAGTTCAGTTTAACCATTCACATATGGAAGGATATCTTTGTTGCTTCCAATGAGCAATTAGTTCTTGGTGATTAGGCACATATCTGTAAACATTCATTGGGATATTTATATAGACATGAATTTTTGGCTTTTTCATATAAAGACTGAGCAGCTCAACTCTGGATCATATGGTAAGTTTGTTTCGCTCTGTAAATATTGCCAAGCTGTCTTCAAAGCTGCTAGAGCATTTTGTATTCACAAAATTGATGAATGAGAGCCCCTGCTCTCCCAGAGTCTGTCCAGCATTTGGCATCATGAGTACTGTGGATTCTGGTCATCTTAGTAACTGCATGCTATCCCATTGTTTTACTTTACTTCTCCATCATCTTATGCTAGTTTGGCACCATCTCTCTCTCTCTCTCTCTCTCTCTCTCTCTCTCTCTCTCTCTCTCTCTCTCTCTCTGTGTGTGTGTGTATGTGTGTGTGTGTATAAGACATGTTGAGGTGCAAATCCTTTACACATCTTGGATGACAGTCTTCTTGCATTCTTCATTCACTTGTGTGTAGTCCTTGGCATGCATGATATCCCCTAAGTTCCAGAACTCAGATCTTTCACTAGCTTTTACTTTTTTTTTTTTTTTTTTTTTTGGTTTTTCAAGACAGGGTTTCTCTGTATAGCCCTGGCTTTCTGCACATAGGTTGACTTTGCACTCACACTTAGTTTCTCTGCCTAGATCAGACATTTGCAAATAAATAAGCATTGCCTATGAAACTGCCTCAGTTTAGGGTATTTCTGGGGCAGATAAAACTGACAGCTCATGAACCAGTCATTCAGGAAGGCCTGGACAAGCAAAGCATAGCCCCAATGTTCTTTGAGAAAATGTGACACTCTTGTCTTACCAGCCATCTGTCCGAGGAATATGACTACTACTATAGCAGAGCTAGAGAACAGGGTGGGGTCAGCAAGTATTTAAAGGCCATGCTTACTGAGGTGGAAGTACTTTTTCATTTACTAAGCATCTCTCCATGGGCTGTAGAGTTCTTAACAGATTCTGGATTTTGGAAAAACAACTCTTACTGATAATTTTTGCTACATCACTATCTGCATGGACTGTTGGAATTCTGAATGTACAGGTTTTGCTGGTGCCATCTTCTTCCCTAGAGTTTCTGTCTTTCAATTTTTATTTTATGTGTATGTGTTCATGGCTGAGTGTATGTAAGTGCATGGGGTACATGTATGCAGGAGATCAGAAGAGGGCATCAGATCCCCTGAAACTGGACTAATAGGTGGTTGAGTCCCCATGTGGCTTGCAAATGAAATTCAAGTCTTCTGTTAAAGAAGTAAGTGCTCTTTACTCCTGAACCATACCTCCAGTTCCTTCCCTAGAGTTTTAAAAGCATCCACTATGTGTCACACATAGTATTCCTCATTTTATATTCAGAGATTTTAAAGAATACTGTACCCTGGGCTTTATAATCTCCATAGGGATTTGAGCTACTCTAGATTGATGAGTAGCAAAAGCTCTTTCCACTGTGTTGTACTTTTAGCTGCCTATGCTATACACTTAAAGAAATGCAATTTCCAGAGCTGAACTTTTAGTTTGCCTTACAGAAAGAAGCTCATTTGCACGTTTTTGCCTGTCTATTTCACAACAATTATTTACTGTTCAGGGTTCTTTTTATCTCCCCCACAATTGATCTATTATAGTGTATTTATTTGGGGTATATATAATACACATAAAATTAAATGTTTCTGCTCCTTCATTCATTATTAAAATGGGTTCTAGAGATTATTTTTAACAAAAGAAAGTCATTAATTGAAATAGACTCACAATGGTCTTGTCCTTTTTGGTTAAGCAACACATCAGCTTTTTTAGAGGATTACATTTATGCTGATTTTCCTAACATAAACAAGAATTGCTGACATCTTCTCCTCAACAGCTGAAGAGGAACAAAAATACAAATAAATGGTGCACAGCTCCATGGGCATTTTTAGCTCAGTGTAATTCTGGTGGTTGGACTCATGTACATTCCAGTTATACCCAAGCATATGAAATGAATCAGTTATCCTTAGAGCAACCCATGAACTCTGCAACTGAAGCTTGAAGTAAGTTGTAAGATTTGTGTGTGTTCATTTCTGAAACAAATGTGAGCTATGCTATACCAATAGTAAATGTTTGAGAGGAAAGGAGACATTTTGAGACAGGATCTTGCTATTTAGTCCAATGTAGCACTGACTTTCCAATCTTCCTGCCTCAACTTCTGGAGTGTTGAGAGTACAGACTTTAACTGGGTATAGTAATTTTAAAGGGTGGAATTCTACACCTGTACAAGTGAAAGCATGAGTTATTTAACATAATGTTATTGGGAGAATTTCAAATTTTGCATAACAATTTAAAATATTTTGCTTTTCCCTGAATTCAGTAAGGTTCTGGGGTGTGTAAAGTTGGTTTCTGTGCCTATCACTATTCCAGCTCTGAACCCCTACCCTAGCAACCCTACTGATCTTCTATATTATGACAGGCCCTTCTGTGGGTGTGAATAAAACATAAGTTGTTCTGAATCTGAGTAATAAGGATATGACAATGGCCAGCCTCTGGAAGGAAGTCTATCTGCAGTTCTGTACCAGTCAGAAAACACCTACCATGGATCTACAACAGTCACCGTATGGGAACAATTCATATTATACAAGCTGTGACATATGGGCAGTTGATCCAGCTGGCAATGACTTTCAGGCTCCAGTACACACTCCTGACTCACCAGTCTTCATATGCACTATAGTTCAATTTTGTATTGCTATTGAGGATCTGAAGACACCTGCTTTCAGCACACTATTATAAATTATAATTATATAACCAGGAATATTTGCATAACCAATATCTATAGAACAGTGCTTTGGTGATTGTTCAGGGCACTTTCCTTTCCTTGGGTGAATTTTGGGACCAGGACACAGCAGGACAGACAGAGAAACACTCACAGGCATTCCCATTTGACAAGCCAGAGAAAAGAAAGCACTACCCCCAGCCCTCCCTAACCCTAGCCTTGGAAAAATCATCTGGAATTTGAAGCCATGCCCTTTGTTGTAAACTTTTGGTCTCTGAGCATTACTATTCTATTCCGATCATTCTGGGACTCTTGACAAAGTGTGTCCAATCACAACTTTGGTCTTTAGCTTGTACACTCCTGATAAGGTATATACTAATTATAGCAGAGACAAGCTGTAAAGTGTCATGTCATCAAATGTAGCTTCACTATTAGTAATTTTCCCTCCATCTTGATTTTCCTCGTGATTTAATATCAAAAGTAGAATTAGGCAACTTTTTCCACATGAGTTCCCAATTTCATCACGGTATTCACATTCTGTGATTGCTCTAATAAGACACCACAAATTTAGATACTTAACACAATACAAGGGCATCCTCTTAAACTTTTAGAAGCCATGAATCAAGAATTGATTCTCACAAGTACAAAATGAAGATGTTGGCAGAACCACACTCCCTCTAGAGGCCGAGATAAGTATTACCATCGTTTTTCAGAGCTGTGTCTTTTGCTTTTTTTTTTATCTGGACTCCAGCCTGCATCTTTTTATTTTTATTTTTATTTATTTATATTTTTAAGTTTTTAAAAAATTTTAAAATATTGATGGTGTTTATTAATATAAAATTTCATTGACAATTTAGTTATGGTTTTTAAGTCTCCAAGAACCTGTAAAGCTAGTGAGAGATAATGAATACCTAGTCTTAATGGATACATATGCCAATATTCTGTGTTGTAAACTTTTTATTAAATTTATGATTTGAATTTATGTTTGAACTTTTAGTGAACTTTTTTATTAGATATTTTCTTTATTTATATTTCCAATGTTATCCCCTTTCCAGGTTTCCCCTCCGTAATCCCCCTACCCTTACCCCCTTTCCCCTGCTCGTCAACCCACCCACTCCTGCTTCCTGACCCTGAAATTCCAATACACTGGGGCATAGAGCCTTCACAGGACCAAGGGACTCTCCTCTCATTGATGACTGACTAAGCCATCCTCTGCTACATATGCAGCTGGAGCCATAAGTCCTACCATGTGTATTCTTTAGTTGGTGGTACTCTTATGTACCCAGAATATGCTTCAACATGCAATAAGGACACATGCTCCACTATGTTCATAGCAGCCTTATTTATAATAGCCAGAAGCTGGAAAGAACCCAGATGTCCCTCAACAGAGGACTAGATACAGAAAATGTGGTACATTTGCACAATGGAGTACTACTCAGCAATTACAAACAATGAATTTATGAAATTCTTAGACAAATGGATGTATCTGGAGGATATCATCCTGAGTGATGTAACCCAATCACCAAAGAACACACATGATATGCACTCACTGATAAGTGGATATTAGCCCAGAAGCTGGGAATACTCAAGATACAATTCACAAACCACATGAAACTTGAGAAGAAGGAAGACCAAAGTGTGGATACTTCAGTCCTTCTTAGAAGGGAGAACAAAATACCCATGGAAGGAGTTACAGAGACAAAGTGTGGAACAGAGACCAGAGGAATGACCTTCCAGAGACTGCCCCATCTAGGGATCCTTTCCATAAACAACCACCAAACCCAGACACTATTGTGGATGCCAACAAGAGCTTGCTGACAGGAGCCTGATATAGCTGTCTCCTGCAAGGCTCTACCAGCGCCTGACAAATACAGAAGTGGATGCTCACAGCGATCCATTGGATGGAGCACAGGGTCCCCAATGAAGGAACTAGAGGAAGTACCCAAGGAGCTGAAGGGGTTTGCAGTTCCATAGGAGGAAGAACAATATGAATTAACCAGTACCTCCAGAGCTCCAGCCTGCATCTTTAAGCTAACAGTAGAACAACTCACATTCCTCCATTTTCACCTCTGCTTTGTCTGGTTTCATCTCTCACCTCTCTCCCAGGAATTCCTGTGGTTACTTGGGGTACACCTTAATGATTTCTTCATCTCAAGATACCCTATTCACACCCAAAAACCCCTTTCTTATGCATGGGAATATTCTCATGCTGTGGAGATTAATGGAAGTATTATTTAGCTCACTAAAATCATGTACAGATTCTGCTTCCTTGTTACTGTAGATAGCATTCAACTTAGTGTTCTGCTACCATACAACAGAATCTGTTTGCAGTAGCTCCATATTTGCTTCAGATTCTACCCTTTCCTAGTAGTTACTTTTCAATTACATGGCCAAGGCAACTTATATAAAAATTAATTGGAGGCTCACAGTTTTAAAAGGTTGTGTCCATGACCATTATGGCAGTAGGCAAGGCAGGAATGGTTCTGAATCAGCAGCTGAAAGCTTACATCCAATTCGCACACATGGAGCAAAGATAGCTAACTGGAAATGGCATGGATTTTCTGAAATCTCAAAGCTTACCCCCAGTGATACACCCCCTTCATAAGACCACACCTTATAATTTTTTTCTCAAATAGTTCTACCACATTGGTACCAAGTATTTAAATATGAGCCTATGGGGGCTATTATCATTCAACTTCCATATCATTGCAGAGTCATTAGTTACTTCTGGTCTTTCCATCCCAAGAAACCTAGGCTTTTCCTGTTAGGACATTGCTAAAGCCATTTCCATATTTTCAGATTTTGTTACAGTAATGCCTCTTTTCTGGATAACAAAATTTGTATTTGTTTCTTACTGGTTCAGCAATCAATTATCACAAATGTATTTTCTTAAAACACATCAATACCTACTGACTTATAGTTCTGGAAGTCAGAAGTCATAGAAGTGTTAAGGGATTGTATATCAAGGTGTTGGCCAGGTGCATTGATTCTGGGAGCTCCAGAGGAGACTCTTGTCTCACCCAGTTCCTGGAAGACACCTGCACTTTTGAGACTTTGGCCCCATTCTCACATCTGCTTCCAGTGGCTGTGGAACACTTGCATTTCTGGACTCTAGGATTTACCACTCTGCATCTCCTCTGAGACCCCCCACTCTTTCATTCCTCCTGAAATAAGAAGCCACTGGATTGCCAGGCAGTGTTGGCACATGCCTTTAATCCCAGCTCTTGGGAGGCATATTTCTGAGTTCTAGGCCTGCCTGTTCTACAAAGTGAGTTCCAGGACAGCCAGGGCTATACAGAAAAACCTTGTCTCAAAACAAACAAACAAACAAACAATCAAACAAAAGAAGCCACTGGATTAGACTGCTCTACTTGATTAATCTAGGGCAATTGCCCCACTCTGAGCCCCTTATATCTGTAAATAGCCTCTTGCCATATGAAGTGAGTAGTTCTTGGTCTGGAAAGCTGTGCATTTTCTTGGTGTTTACAATGAAGTATACCTGTTCTCAGCACATCTTCTGCTGTAGCATTGCCATGGAAACAAGAAAGTCTTCCATCTTTAGTCACCTTGTTGTCATTAAAATTCCTACCTCAATCAATCCTTTTTAACCTTTTGCTTCACATCTATGATTTTCAGAGTATAAATCAACTATATTCCTTTTTTCCAAAGAGGAAGACTGGACTAAAGAGGTTAGGCTTTTCTATAAATATCGCACAGTTAATAAAAAGTATCCTTTGGGATTTGGTTGTGTAGACTACTTTAAGTTATCTTCTACTTTTGAGGGGGCCTCTGGCCAAACTGGAAGTCCCCTAGTGAGCTTGGGATCATAAAATTTCAGTTGTGACATGAAATCAACTAGAAACAATGATCTCCACTTCCAAAGTGCCATTTTTCTTATCTCAAATTAAGTTGTTGTGCAGACATCATGTCCTATTTGTTAATGCTTGAATTGTCTCCGCAGAATGTATAAATAAAACAGAAATTGGACCTTTGGAAAACAAATACCATGTGCCAGTATCTTCCAGTAATTCACGAATTTCTGCCAAAAATAGAATTCTCATTCCTTTGAACTTTATTTACTATAGATAAAGCCATGGAGGATTTTTAGATGTGACTTAAGTGGCTCTTTTGGTCTGTGACAATCAGCCCTTCCAAGAAAGGGTTTGAGCTAAATTCCAGGTGGAACTTAGTTGCCCGAAAGTGTACTCTGTGTCTAGAAGTCCAAATCAGAAGAATTCGTCTATCTACAAACGCTAAGGCCATTTGGGCAATGCGTAAAGACCACAGAAATGTTAAAGTATTACTAAGACATTTGCTCTTGACAGATTCACCAGAACAGTTGATGTCTGTTAGAGGGCAGAGTCTACTACTGGTGAAGTAGTTGTCCCATGGCTTCAAACTGATTACAAGGCTCTTTATACAAATAGGTGTGGCTTGTTACTAAGATAATAACTGCATTATACAAGCCACTGTTGTTTATAGTTTTAGTGGAACCATTTTAACAGTCTTTAAAACATACCTAGCTAAACTCTATTTACTTGTCTCTGCATACATTTTCCACTGCCCCCTGCCGTATATATTTTCCCTCTCACAATGACTTCTGTTGAGCATCTCTGCCAGAATACTACTTTAATCTGTGCTGGCACACTGATTTCCTGCAGGTGGGCACCTCTCAGGCATCTGTAGTGAAGCCCACAAAGGTAGCCAGGGCACTCTGGTCCTCCTTTATGTGCCTGATCTTGGCCAGCAGCAGAGAAGAAATATACACCAGGGATGGACAGAGTGCCCAAGGTAGGCGTCTTGTTTCTATCTGGTTTATTTTGGCAATTGGAAATAAACTACAGAGATTATAAATTCTTGACCCATAGGAGCCATGTGAACAAAATGAAACCATTACCAAGGGATGAGGAATGGGACTTCAACATTCACTATGCCAGCAATTAAGCTGAAGATTTAGCTTCCAGGCATCCTGCACACCAATAGTAAGCTGAGAGTTTGTTGGACTAAGGATAAGTTAAGAGAGCTGGTCAACATAGAAATAGTCAGAGAGAGGTCCTGCCATTGCCATCGTCTCTAGATCTGCCCTGTTGAAGGGGAAAGGGGGGCATGAAATTGCCCATGTCATTAAGGGTGATATAGAGCTGAGTCTGCTAATTGAAGTCATTTGTGCTGTATGGCAGAATGGAAGCCACAGGGGCATGCAACACCCACAATCCTCTCCTTTCCTATGCTCACTGTCATGTTCCTTGATGTGATTACTGTGTCATGTGGCTTCTGGTTCCATTATTGAACTTCTCTCTTCATTATTGCTTTCTCTAATACATTTCTTAAATTTACTAACAATCATAGATAGTATCTTTAAGATGGATGGATACAATTCTGAAAGGCTGTGCTTTTTAAGTTCTTATTTTTCTAATTCTGATGTTAATCTTTGTTTACATTGCCATTTCACAGTCTTGGATAATATCCCTCTTTTATAGTTTGTAGCTGAAGATATTCCTTTCAGTTAGCGATCCTGTAAGAAACTAAGAATTTAAGGATAGTCAGTTGGTTTTGAACTAAGGTGACAGATATACACATAATGGACATTAGGGTTTTAAAGTTAGTTTTTCAAAGTCATAACTGAGATTTTTGTGATGTGGGAGATAGTTCTGCTTGAATGTGTAGAAGATATATTTTTATACCAAGGGTCAGAGGCAGTAGGTCCACACACAGAAAAACTCCAAATGAAATGTTCCAGATGATATACTAATAAGACGTATCAGAATGTTTGTATCTCTATTTCTATCTATCTATCTATCTATCTATCTATCTATCTATCTATCTATCTATCCTCTGTTCTGCAAGTGTATGCAAAATATTCCTTTCAATTCTATCTCTACATCTGAACCTGAAAATGAGAACTGGTAGTATTTCTGGTCACCCCGTACTCATGGCCCTTGGTGACTCACTCCTTCCCTAGGTACTGTCCTGCAAAACAGTGTCAGAAAATTTCCTCATATTGATGGGCATGCACTTCCATCCTGTTTATTCAGAGAACTGCTAGATTGGCTATTCAGGCTGTAGTGGTCACCTGTGATTAATGTTACCAATTTAACAACAGACTAATCTATTTTAACAAAAGGAAGTTGTAAAAGCAAAAATGAATGTTTTTGTATTTCATTTGTATCCTATGAGCCTGAACAACATCTCTGCTTAATATAGCAAGCAATAGACAATAGTTAGCTATTTATATTTTGCTCTAAAAGTAGGACTATAGAGGAAGTCAAATGTTTCATATTTTTATTTCACATTGTGTAATTAATTTAATTTTATTTAATGGAAAAGAGCATAAGAAACAACAAATAAGCTCATTAGTACAATTTAGAATTTTGCCAAATTAGCGACAACTCTGTAGAGACGTAAAAGCATGTGTATTATTGTTTTGTTTTACAACACAATGCCAGATGCTGAGTAATATGCAAAGAAAAGAGGCTTATTTAGCCCTTGCTGTGGAAGCTGAAACGTCCCAGGTAATTTGTGTCACCTCTCTAATGAGGTCTCTGTGGTGATGATATAACAGTAGCTAGAGCACATGTCGAAAAACCCATAGTGAGATGGGAAACCAAAGGAAATCAGAGACTAGGTTGGTACTTGTAGCAAGTTCCTCTTGAAGGAATTACTACAGCTCTTCAAGAATTAAATCAATCCTTCTAGAGTGGTTCCCTGAGTGACCAGTTATCACCTATAGGATCTTACCTCTTAAAGGCTCTACACTACCACACTAGAGACTTCTAGCATATAAACCTCTGGGAATCCCACTCCACCTTGGATGGGCCTCAGCATCCACACCCTGCGGAGCAGTACTATACCATCTTATGGAGCAGAGCCTGCAGTCATAGGGTAGGTGCTAGATGCTATAGGAGCCTCTCTATAGATGGAGGCCAGCAGCTTGAGCTCCACTCATGGCTCTGTCACTGTGTAGATCTACATTCTGGGTTCCAGCTGGAATAGGATGTGGTATCTGTGGTAGACCTCCATATGCTACTATGCTGATGGGGGTTAATGTAGCCAGAGCACTCACACAATGCCTGACATGGCCTGAGCAACCACAGCCATCAGCCTTGTGGTTGGTGAAATCCTAATGTGGAAGATTAGATTTGAATTAAAAGGCTAATAATCAGATTGTGCTAGACAATTGCTATTGCAATACAAGTTCCTTTCTGGACCATTAAGCAATGAGAAAAGTAGTCTGCTAAAGATTTGATTGTACATTTACCTTACATTAATATTTTTTGAAATATTTTCAAATTTAAGAAATTAGATGTATTTTTAGTCCAGTCAAAGAAAGCATGTTAGACAATGATGAGCCAGGGGTAGGAAGTGGCAATTCACCATCGGAAAAGCGCCTTAGATGGCGTTATAAGTGATGAGGTGTGTATTTGTATTGGTACATACATCAGGCTACGCGGGTTCTGAGTGCTTTGGGGTCACACTTTTACTCACAATGATGCTTCCTCCAGCACAAACATGTAATTTAGTGGGAACAGTTAGACAATTTTAAAAAATCATTCATCAAATGTGTAATATAAATGGCTTCATGGGAGGAGGAGGTGGGCCCTTTTAACCATCTTCTTTTATTTTTCAGTCTGACTATCTCTGCTGAGTGCCCAATGCAGCTTGAGGACTTTCCTATGGATGCCCATGCTTGTCCCCTGAAATTTGGCAGTTGTAAGTTATTTTCACTTGTTAAGAGCTGTGGGCATGTTCTGGGTTCAAATCCACATTTATTCATAGTTAGGCTCAATCTGCAAGTGCATGTGGTGGAATATGGTTTATCTGGAGACTCTGAGTATGGGTTAGCTTTCTGCATGTTATCTGTACCATGAGAACTGGTGCTGTGAGCATCCATCATACATAGATCAGGGTAAGCTGGTCATGTGAGAAGAAACCAAACAGTCCGGAATGTGTACCTCTGATGTGGAAGTGTTTTCTTAAATCTTTGCTAGTATCCCCTCTTAGCAGCTTTTCTTTGCTGAGACCCCTTCTCCCCTGTGTTCTTCATAAATTAGGTTATAAGCCTCCCAGTTTTGAGCATGCAGCCAGTGATTTTTTTTTAATTGTAGTGCTATACTGACTCTGGTAAGTGCAGGGATCTTAGTCTGTCATGTACATGGTCTATACTCATTCAGAAAACGTAAGTTGTAAGTCAGTTGTGTCCTCACACGTGTCCAGCTTACCCTGATCTATAATGGCAGCTCATGGCACCAGGTCTCATGGTACAGACCACATGAGGAGGATAATTACTTGACTAACTGGTCAAATCAAAATACATTAGGTGCACACTTCTCAAATCTTGTGGATAGTCCTGGGTTCCAGTCCCTGTGTGTGAGACTGGGACTTTAACTACCTGCCTTCTTTTTTTTCTCTCTGTGCTCATATGACCTGACACTCGTAGTTTAATCTTGTTCTGCACCCTGCTTTGGCCTGTATCTCTAGCTTTCATTTTATGTTCATTTCGATATAAGCTCTCACTAATTAGCCCAGGCTGCCTAGTGTGAACTTGCTCTACAGGCTGCCCTCGACCCTATGATCATCAGGCTTTAGTCATCAAAGTATATGGGATTGCAGACTCTGCTAGACCTCTGTGCAAGGTTTCAGTTTTGAAAATTTTTTGAGATGAAGCTTGAAAGATAGGGGTTATTGAATCTTGGACACCCTACCCCTTGGTCAAGTGCCTGGGATGTCACCCAGGCTTGCTAAGCTCTCACAATCAATTCATTAGCTATTCTGCATTGGGGTGGGCAACTTGGGCATTAAATGTACTTAAGTCACTTTTGTTATTTTTGCTTTCAAACATCTCTTTGTTCTTTGCCTTTGATGGCTTACTTACAATGTGTTTTTATGTGAATTTCTTTGTGGTTTGGGAGTCAGGGGGTTGTTTTGGCTTCCTGGGTCTGTTTGCTCATCTCTTCCCCCACATTTGGACATTTTAGAGTCCCTTCTGTCTTCTGAAGCTGCATCATGTTGGTCCACTTGATGGTATCTTTTAAGTCTCTTAAATTTCTTTTTCTCTCATTCTTCTGTGTCTTTATTTTTCAGCTTTGGTGGAATAATTTCCAGTGACATATTTTCAATTTTACCAATTATTTTGTGTACTTTCTCCAGTCTACTGTTGATTCACTTTATTTAATTTTTCATCTCAGGTGTTGTAGTCCTTGGCTCTGTTGTTTCTGTGTGGTACTCTTTTGTATGTTCTGTCTCTGTTAAAATTTTACTTTGTTTATGTGTTAATTGTCATGTTTGGTGAACATGTTTACAGTGCTTGTTTTGAAGATATTAGTAGGTAAGTCATGCAACTTCATTTCATTTGAGTCTGTTTTTATCTCATGCCATTTTTGAACATATTTAATTATTTTCTTTATTATTTCCTTATCTATCTATCTATGTATCTATCTATGTATCTATCTATGTATCTATCTATGTATCTATCTATGTATCTATGTATCTATCTATCTATCATTTATATTGTCAAATATCTTACACAAAGCATTGTTTTTTATTTAGCTTTCTGTCACTATAACAAAATATTTTTCATAATCAACTTATAAAGAAAAAAGTACTTTTGGGGTCAAATTTTTTTCAAAGTTGTAGTCTACGATCATTCAGGTTTCTTTGGGTCTGTAGCAAGATGGCATATCTGATTAGAATGCATGGCAGAACAAAATACCCACATCACAAGACAAAGAGCAGAGAGATTCCAAGGGCTTACTGTCAATGACCTAAGTTCCTCACTTAAGTACTTTCCCAGTGTATCACTCCAGGGAGCATGTTTTTAGCACATGAGCCTTTGGATGACATTGAAGAACTTACTGTAACTGTCTTCCAGTTTCCTAGACCTATCCATGTTCTTTAAAACTCCTGGTTAGACACTCAGAACTTCATCAAACTAGTCTAAGCTACCAGCATTGCTTTAAGCAACTCTCATGTGTCCCGTGCTTTCGGAGTCCTCTTAGCAACTCAAAGCCTGGGAAGATCAAGGCCTGCTTCTCTGAAGCAGCCCTCAAAAAATGTTGGATTATAGATTCCCCAGAAGAAGGTGATGAGTGGGGGTGGATCATGCTGGCCAGCTGGGAGTTTCATCAACCTAAATCTTCACTTCTCACTGACACTTAATGTAGCCCCTAGAGGAGTCAGCACATTGAATGTCTGACCTACCGTATCCACTTTCCAGGTTCTTCTTTGTGTGTCTGTATTTGTTGTTGTTTGTACCATTTTGAACTGAGCTCCAAGGCTATGACTGCCACCAGCCCAAGCATCAGCACTTGTGCTTCTGGCCTAGTGCCTGCCCCTTTGTTCTTAGCTACCTGCAGCTTTCCTAATTCCTTCAGTTAACAGCACTTCATGTAAGATGAAACAGAAACCTGTCCCTAGGAAAGCACATAGAAAGATCTGGATGCTTGCTCTTACCAGGTTCATTCCGGAGGCTGTGAAATTTAGGATGAACCTATATGTTTTTACTGCAATGTATAGCTACATGTTTAGATATGATGTTTATAATAGTTATATATTTAAATATCATATTAGTTACCTTTATATTAAAATAGAATATTCCCTACATTTAAAATATCACACACACACACACACACACACACACACACACGCATACACACACACACACACACACACACATGTTTGAATAGTTTCATGGCTTCATTCGCAGTCTTTCCAGGCTGCAGTGTTGTGGTAAAGTGGAGGTTTGTGGTGACCGTGTGCATCTGTGTAAACATCACAGTTCTAGCTCCTGTCTGGCACTCTCCCCTGAAAGATTCTGCTCATCCCTTTGTGGCTGTGCTGCAGCGATGGCTTAGGTTCCTCAGCAGGACCCTGAGCGTTAAAATACTACCTGACTTAACCACATCCTCCTTCCGGGAAGCTGACATTTCTGAGTATCAACTCTCCTCAGTATCTTGTTTTATGGGGATCCAGATAATCGTTGTCTGATTTCCACCTTCTGCTGTTCCTGGAAGGGAGCTTTTCTGACCAAAGGGTTTCATTATGGATTACCCTATGCTTCCAAAAAGAGGCTTGGTTACAGGAGATAAGTAAGTTTGTATGATGAATGAAATGCTAGGTGGAAGGAAACCTTTCATTTATTTTCTCAAACTGTTACCTTCAAGGGCTCCAGAGCAATCACATCATTTGTTTCTTAGGGTGGTGGTGGTATAAATGACTCTCACCAGTATTTCTTGGCATCACTTGTGGGTGGCAGTAAACACCAGTGTTCGTGATGAGGGGCCCATTGAGTCTGAAGTCCCCAGGTACGTCATCTGAGACCACTGAGTCCCATGCCTGAAGGAACATGAATTGGTCTCATCTCTAGAACATTAACTATAGTTTAAATTTATGCTGCTCTTTATATATGAAGATTATGGTTTGATTTGATCAAAAAAACCAAAACAAAAACAAAACACAAAGTCTATTTTTGCCACATTGTGAGGCTGCTCTGGTCACTGGCTAGATGAATTCAGGCCACTGTGATCCCAGATTTAATGGCAGTGACGTGCAGGGCAGACAGCTCAAAAGCAATTTTGGATAAAGAAAGGTATTTGACAGCCTAATTTTTTTCGTCACTAAAATTATCTCATACTTGTCAGGCAACCAACTGCAGTGAAATTGCTTCTCACACTCAGAGAGGCACACATACCTAATGGAGGCTCCTTACTCTCTTCGTCATAGTATGAGCACTGCACATAAAGCGAAGCCAGCAGGGACAATTACTGACCTCAGGAGAAATTTGAGATTGTCATGTCCGATTGCTTTGAAAGTCCTCGAAGAGACTGTTATGTCAGATTCCTTTAAATGTTCTTGAGATTGTGAAGATGGATTTGATTTTATTCCAGTGTTGATCATTTATTCAGTGTCTGTCAATATCACTAGGCAAACCATCACATAACATACTTAAATGCAATTGACTGAGAGCTAGAAAACTCTGGAAAAATTATTCTTCCTCAGCTCATAAGCTCCACATTCAAAACACATTAATTTTAAGAGAAGAAACGCTATTCAATTAAATGTGTTTTTATTTGTCTTTTATCTTTAGATTTGCTAGGAAAAAAATAGAGGCTTCTCCAACATGTGCACTTACACTACTTATGTATATGAGCACGTAGAAGCTAAATGTGCAAGTGTAATGAGTTGAAATTACCCAATTCAACAGTTCTTTGCTATTAGGAGACAAAAGAATGCAAATGAGTGTCTCTCTTCTGGTTTCTCTGGTTTGGGAGAGCCTAAGTGAGCTAGCCACCTATCATTGCTGCCTCCCCTCTCAGTGTTGAAATTAGTTCTAGCTTACAGACAGGACTTCCTAGGCTGTAAAGAAGTTACTTAGGGATAACGGCATGGCTTGCATCTGCTGCATTCCAAGCCACACTATTTGAAAAAAAGAGAAAGGAAGGCTCTAATTCTTTTGTTCATTTTATTCTTAGAATGATGCGTTACTTATAAGCTTAAATTATGAGATACTATCTGGAGATTAGAAAAAAATTTATTAACTTCTTTGGCAGGGAAATTGGTTGTACATCTCATGCTATGAGCTTTCAGTGCATCCCAGGTATGGATACATGAGCCTGTTTTTGTGCGCAGGATGCCCAGGTAACAGTGGCTCCACAGTTTCAAAACGCCTGGTATATATGAACATCAAAGTTCATGAGGTATAGGAACACACTAATGGACACACCCGTGTGTGTCAAGTTCAGATTTGTTGAATAATAATGCATACACAGTAGTTAATTTTGGCTTTTTTGTGGTCTGAATGGCTGTGCCTCTTCTTGCTCATGTCTGTAAACTTAATTATTAATGCATCAGCGATAGTGTTAGGAGCTTCTCTGGGAGCTGATTATGTCATGAGGACAAAGCCTTGAGGAGTAGAATTGACTGCTCAGTTACTAAAGAGCTCCTCTTATTCTTCCTGCGCTATGAGGACATTACAAGAAAATAAGAGAAATACTTTTGAAGAGACCAAAATAAACACTTCTTAAAACATACTTTGTATGTGGCCTTAATTTGTTTGGGCTGTTAGATTATCATTTAGTTACAACTGTTCATTAACAACATTTATATTTTTTATGTTTAGGAACAGATTACATTTATAAACATTCATTCCTCACATTTCTGGAGGTTGGGAAGGCCAAAGTTCAGTTGTCATCAGAATTGCTATCTAGATATGTCTTGTTTCATCTTAACCCAGGCTTGCCTTTTTGCTATAACCTCAGAGTAGAAGGAACAGGAGACCTCCTTATAGCTGTTTTATAGGGGCACAAATCCTATCTTGAGGGCTCTATCACATAGCCTATTGGAGTGCTAATAGCCTTCATAATAGCTAATAATAGCTAATTCGGTTTTAGAGGTCTGAGCCAACACTGGACATGACAAGCTCTCTGCACTGTACTGAGTGCAGTTAGAATATTAGAGACATGACCATAGATTTTCCTCAAAGAGCTGATTATAGACACATATTGGAGATTGACTATGTTCCTTTGCGTAGTTCGAAGAGGAATTCACAGATGATAGAGCTATTGTACAATGGATAGCAAATTTTGAAGCAAATCTGGTAGAAATCTATAGGAAAGAGACCTGAATGGGAATGAGGGCAAAATACCAGTCAAGGTTGAAGAACATGAGAAGGCTACAGTGAAATATCTCCGAAAGTCAGACACCATGTGACCTCAGTCTGAAAGTACCATTCTCCTAGAAACAGAGTAGAAAGGATTGTTGCCACAGCCTAGAGCTAGCACATGGTGGATGTTAAAAAATGGTATAAAATCAGTTAAACCACAAAAATGAAATTTTGTGATCCACTAAATAACACATGACCATGATGAATAATAACATGTATATTTCAACATTGCAAAAATTATTAACATTCTTCTCAAAAATGATAAATTACCAATTGAACCTGTCATTAATATATATATGACATAAGTAAGTTTTATAAGAAAAGGCTCATGTGAGGAATTGGATTCTAGACTATAGCTCCAACAGCAAAGGCCAATTAATATGAATTGCACAGTGGTAGTAGAGTTGGTGATGTCCCGTGAGCCAAGGAAGAGTATATTCCCACAACTGTTCATAGAAATGAAAAAAAAGATGGGGGTTGAGGGAGGGGATGATTGCCCAGACAAAGATAGAAGGAAGCCAGATAAGATAGCACTTTGGAGCAGTAGCATTTAGGAAGGAAACTCATATGTGCAGCATATACAAGGGGCATTGTTTAATAACTGCAGCATGATGTGAATTCCAAACATAAACTATCTGCAAACTACTGGCAACACCCCCCCCCCCATTAAAGCTCAGGGAAAATCATATACTATAACTGGATTTAAAACAAAACACCAAAACCCTCACTACAACTCACTGTCTACTATATTGTCCCAACAGAAATTACAGGTCTACCCAAAGAGAATTTAATGTTGTCTGCTAACATCCAAGCTGAAATAAACAAGGGTAGCCATTTCTTCACCCTTAACATGATCAGGAGAACTGAGCTCAGCCATGTTGAACTGAAAAGCCAGATATGCTAGTGACCACATAGTTGCTGTTCTGTTGTTAATAGTTAACTTTACTAACACCAGAAACTTGAACAAGACTCTTAATATTAACAGTTTGAAAGTTAGAATATGTAAGTTATAATGTGCTCATTCTGTGGTTTAAATCACAATTGCTATTCTGCTAAATCCTACTAGAAGGCAAGTACTGATTTCTAATCTTATCCTAGAACATCAAAGACAAGCTTAGAGAATTATAATGATTAAAGGAACAAAGAGCAGTCTGGCCTCCATCCCAGGTGCTCCTCCCAGCACCCCACCCTACTAGCAATCCATGGTCTATCTTTGTACATTATCTCCAAGTCCCAAAAGGAACATCAACAATTGTGTGTCACCCCCAACCCATTGCTCTCAGAAGGCAGACAAGGGAGATGAGGTTGGAGAGTTTCATGCTTTAGGAGGTTGGGCTGTCATGGCTGTCAGGGCTGCCAACATGGCTCTGGACTCCATGACTCAACTGCATATTAAGAAGCACTGGAACTACCAGAGCCCACCAGTCTTAGGATCATCCCTATGCCCTGTGGGATTTCCTGTGCCCCATGTCATCTATTCCCCATCCCTTTCTTCTTTAGCATATGGACTAAAGGTTATAAGCCAAATAATACCTTTCTTTCCAAGTTACTTTGGTTATGGTGTTAATTACAGCAACAGAGAATCAACTAGAATACTAACTAGACATTTCCTAACTCCCTGAGTAGTTCTCTGTCACAGTATCCCAGTGCCCCAAATTTTGAGCTCTTTATGAGCTTTCTGACTCATGTTTCCTAGCTTATTCATGTCTCTTAATAAATGTAGAACTATGTTACTTTTCCTGGCTCTGGGCAGGTGGTGGGAATCTTGTCCCTCTGAGAGGGTCAATTGACAGTACCTCTTCCCCCATGTAAGCACAGTCCTATTTTTAGGCCAGGTACAGAGTCCCTGCATTTATGTAAGTGCATCAAGGAAGGGATACAGAGGAGGCGCTTGGGACAAGGGCACACAACCAGTCACAGGCAGCCTGGGAAGAGCAGGAAGTAGAGGCTAGCTCTCTGCCTAAAGCATATTCCTTTGTTACCCTCCATAGACCAGAATCCAGAAGACTACTCTGTTCATGCATCTTACAGACCTTCATTATTTAGACTTCTGTAAGAAATGCACAGATTTGTCAGAACAGCAGCTGATTTTCAGTTGAGATTTTAAAAGCCAGAAAGGCTTGGCTCAATGTAATACAAGGTTTGAAATGCCACTCATGCAAGCCCAGGCTATTATACACCGCAAAACTCTCTGTTACAGTAGGAGGACAAAGCACATTAAGCTAGGTGTACAGGAGAAACTAGAAGGAATGCTTGAGACTAAAGAAAGAAAGAAATATATTCAAGAAGTGACAGTGAAGAAAATCACAATGTTAGGTCACTGGTTAAACAAAGAGAGATTAAGAAAACAAATATCATGAAACCAATAATATGACAGGAATCAATATATACCTTTAAATAGTAACACAAATCATCTCAACAAATGCAAAAATTATACTATCTCTTGGCACCTTTGCTGACAACAATGAAATAAAGCTACTTATGACAAGCAATAGAAAACAAAAATACAGTCATTGAGATTGAACAGCATACTACTGAATAATGAATAGTCACTGGGGAAATAGAATATTTACTAGAATTAATGGGAATGAAAATACAATATACCAAAATGTTAAATCATCACCATGTTTCAGGAGAAAGCCAACATCTTCATGGTGTATATTCTTTTTGATACATGTTTGTACTCTGAGTAATTTGAGTTTAGGTTTATCAGGGATATTGACCTTCAGTTTTCCTTTTTTGTTGTGTCTTTACCTCGTTTGGGCATTTGAGTGATAATAACTACTTCATTGCTTCTCTTTCCATATTTTTCACCAAATTTAAGAAGGGCTGTCTATAGATCTACTTTGCATATTTGTAGATTCTGCTGAGAATATATCTCATCAGGGCATTTTTGTCAGGAAGGTTTATTATTATTATTTCAATTAATCATTTCCTATGGGTGTGTCTGGGTTGTTGATTTCTTCTTGACTTAATTTTGGTGTAATTCATGCATTTCTTGCTTTTTTATGTTTCATGGAGTACAGGTTTTTAAAATATCCCCTTATAATGTTCAAAGTTTCTTTGCTGTCTGTTGTAATGTTCTTCATTCATTTCTAATTCTGATTATTTGGGTTCTCTCCTTCTAATTAGTTGGGTCAAAAGTCTTTCAATATTATCTCCCCCCCAAAAAGAAGCAGCTCTTCAATTTGTTGATTCCTTTTATTGTTTTCTTTGTCTCTAATTCATTGATTTATGCTATGGATTTTCTTTCTTACCATTGACCCTATTTGATTTTGATTTGTTCTTGTTTTTTCAACTTTTTAAGTTGTTTTCATTAAGTCATTCATTTGTGCTCATTCTGATTTTTTTTTTAAATATAGGCACTTAGAGCTATATTACGGCTTTTAATATGTTCCAAGAAGTTTTGTTGTGTTGAGTTGTGTTTTCATTCTCATTTAGTTCCAGGATATCTTTTCCTTATATCTTGGTGTCTTCTTTGATTGGTTCATCATTTAGTAATGAGTGTTGTGGTGTATTCAACAGCAGAGACTGTTGAGACTTAGGATTAAGCCAACAGAAAGTCTTTGTTAGCTGACTGCACACTGCCCTGGGTGTTTGGATTCCCAGTGCAGCCTTGAGCTTTTTTTTAGGTAAGCTTTTAAGCATAAAGCCATGTCTTGGTTTGAGATACTTCTGGATATCAAGAAGAGTTATGCAGAAGCAGAGCTCCAGAAGTCATAAGCAAGGTTAGTACATTTAGAGACTTTCCCATAATTATGGACTCTGATAGATTAGTTTTAGTTTTGACAGGTGGTGTTATCTACATTCTGTAGCCTGATGGTATTTCCATCAGAGGCAGTTTTGCTTGGTAGGTCTTTGGACCTACCAAGTAAAGCCGGGGACCCTATTACAATGAATCATTTAATCTCCATGAGTTTTGTATATTTATTAGAAGATTTTTGGTTGTTTTTTTTCTTTGTTTGGGCTGTCAATTTTAAGTTTTATTGCATTGTGATCAGATAGGATACAAGAAATGATTTAAATTATTTCCAATTTCTAAAGATTTCTTTTGTGTTCTAGGATGTGGGATATTCTAGAAAGTTTTCATGTGCTGCTGATTAGGCTGCATTATTTGGTGTTTGGATTTGTATATTCTGTCAATATCTGGTAAATCCACTTGATAAGTGATGTCAATTAATCCCACTGTTCCTTTGTTTATATTTTTTGGTCTACATGATCTACCTAAAGGAGAAAGTGGAATATTACTTCATTGCTATCAATCTGTGACTTTAAATCTAGTAGTAGATTCTTTAAGGAATTTTCTCATACCTGAGTTTGGTACATCATTTAAGATAGTAATATCTTTTTGTTTAACTATACCTTAATTGGAATGAAGTTTGTCACTTTGTCTCTTCTGTTTAGTTTTGATTTGAAGTCTTTTGCCAGATATTAGCAGAGTAACTGCAGCTTTCTTCCTGATTCCATTTGATTGGAATGTTTTTGTTTATCTTTTTTACTCTAAGGCCATGCTTATCTTTAAAACTAAGATGTGTTGTCTGGCTGCATGTCTGCCTTTTCGATGGGGTGCAAGCCACTCAGGGGAGGCAGAACACAGTCCATAATAGGAGTCCCAGACCATGTCCCCCCTCCCACCTCTGTGAGAAACAGCAGGTCTAAACACACCAGGCCTACCTAGATATCTCATTAGCATGGAGAACTCCAGTTTTTATGCTACATGATTGATTGTCATGGTCCTATCAGTGGGGTGTAAGGGTTACATGTTTTAGGTCAGGTAGTTTGGCAGGGAGATGGCCCCACATCTGCCATTTATAATTCTGTGATTCTCAGGGGTTTGGGCTGACAAAGCCTAACCAGTTCTTCCATCTGGTGGCACTGTCCACTTGCCTCACAATGTTTATCTTGGAGGCAGAAGATAAATGGCTTAAGTGGCTTTTGCTTCTTGATTCATTCAGTCACTTCTTTTGATAGGAGAATTGAGCCCATTGATATTTGAAGTAATTATTGAAATTTGTATGTGTTAATTGGGGTCATTATATTGTTGATTTTTGGTGTTGTTTTTATTTTGCTATCATTGTTATTTTACATTTTAATAATTATGGCTTTCTATTTTTCCATATCTCTCTGCTATGACTATTCCTTTTCTCAGCCTGAAATAATGCTTTCTGTATTTTCCTTAGGTTTGTGTGTGTGTGTGTGTGTGTGTGTGTGTGTGTGTGTGTGTGTGTAATTCTCTCTCCTCCCCTCCCTTCCCCTCCTCTCCACCCCCCTCTCTCCACCATCTTTCAGTTATGGAAGATAGTTTTTCTCAGTTTGTTATTTTAAGTTGACTGTCACTTGGGATGCATTGCTCCAGGCTCTTCTTATTTTCAAAGCTGCCACTGGGAAACAGGTGTTATAATATGGCTTGTATTCTTTTTCTCCTTTGCAGTTTTCAATACACCTTTCTTTGCTATGTCTTGTGTTTTAATAATCACACACTGTGAGGATTTCCCTTTCTAGTAATGTCTATGTGGTGTTCTGTTTGCTTCTTATATTTGTATGTGTGTGTATTTCTTTAGTTTGGATAAATTGTCTTCTGTGATCATGTGGAAGATTTGGTCTATGCCATTGACTTGAGATTATTCTCCCTCATAAAGGCCTAAAATTCAGAGATTTTTGGATTTTTTTCATGGCATCTCACATTTTCCATGTTTTAATTTTTATTAATGTTTTTTCTTATATGGCCTAGGTCATCTATTTTATCCCTGAGACCTGATAATCTGTCTTCTGCTTGGTTCATTCTCCTCTGGGATTTCTGACTGAGCTATAGGGTTTCAGTTGCGTCTTCACTTCAGTTCGAGTTCTCTATAGTGTTTCTATCTCCTAATTGAATTCTGGTCTCAAGTCATGAGCTCTCTTTGCCAGTACCATCTGCCTTAAACTTGTGTCTTCTTGTGCATCACTCAGGTATTTACACCCCTTAAACTTTTTCCTTAGTTTTGCTGCACTGTTTCTTTGTTTCTACTTAAGCTTCTTGAACTATTTGAGGAGTTTATGATTGTTCTTTTAATTCCTGTGTCCTTGAGTTCATCTAGGTAATTCTCATTGGCCAGCATTTCTATAGAACTGGTGCATTGTGAGGTGGGTAACGCAATCTGGGCATGTGGACTTTCTTTGTTAATTGTGAGTTTGTTATGAATGGAGCATGTTGGAGAAAAAAACAAGGTGTAGGTTTGCTGGGCTCAACAGTTTGAAGTGGTTTGGGTGGAATAAAGCAAACAATATGTGGGGGAAGGGCTTGGTTGGTATACAGGGTGGGTGCTTTCTGTTCTAAGCAGGGAGCATGGGGGTATATAGGTCTGGATGGAAAAGTTGGTTTTGGCATGGAAGTGTCCTGTGATTTGGCAGATATGTGTGGAGCTTACTGGCCCAAGCCTAGAGCTTCTCTGCAGAGAAAGCGGGGATCACAAGACTAGGCTGAGTCACTGGTCATGTGATGTAGTTTAAATCTATAAGATTCCAAGAAGTATGTGGATTCAGAATTCAGGAGTACTGAACAGTCTAGTGCCTGGAGGAAGACATGGGCTTTCTGGGTCATGGAGTATGATTGTGGAGGGTGCAAAAGGTCCAATGGGTGGATTCAGATAGCTTGCCTTGGTAGAAGCCTTAGTCTGTGCTTTTTGAGACCTCACAGGCCACACACACTGACATATTTCCTCTAATAAGGCTATATCTGCTGATCCTACCCAAACCATGCAACTAACTAGGAACCCCATATCTAAATGCCTAACACCACAGCAGACTTCTCAAAACACCAAAATGTGTACAATGAAAAACTTAAAATGCTGACAAAAAAGAATAGAAAAAAAATACTAGAAGAAAACAAAGACCTCTTATGCTATTGGTAGGATTGCTATATTATAAGTAACTATACTACAAAAAGAAGTCTCTAGATCCAATGTAATTTGTATCAAAATTCCAACCGAATTTTCCATGGTAATTTAAAAAATCTCAAAATTCATAGGGAATCATAAAACAAAACCTAAATACCATAGTATTATATAGAACAATCCTGAACAATGCAAACATTGCTGAAAGCCTCACAATCTCTGATTTTAAACAATACTACAAAGAGATAGTAATAAAAACAAGATGCTCTTGGCATAAGAAAGCACACTGGTGGCAGTCTAGCTTAGCTCTTTCCCACTGACCCTCTCAGCCCCCTTTCCTAGTACTACTACATTGATTTGTTTCTGCAACAACACTTTCTACCAGGGAACTTCTATGGCCATACTGGACTGTGACTCCAGTAGGAGATTCACACTATCCTTCTTGTTCTCCATTATGCTTTCTCCAGATGTTCTTGTAAATCCTATAAAGGCCTGATTTCAGGAGCTCACTTTACTTCCATTCCCTGGGGACTCTATCTCTTGATACAGACCCAAGTCCCCATAGCTTTTTCCTGAGACTACTCTGAGTCATTCCTTCTAGCCCATCTTCATTATTTTCTTCACTGGCTGATGCAAACAAAGCATTCTCTAACATGAGCCCCAACAGCCAACACACTTGCTTTGCAGGCAGAGTGGGAATCAGCAGTCGAAGACTGAAACTCTCACCTAAAAAACAAGACCAGATATTAATACCAAGAAACACCTTGACCATCATATTTCCAGAAGCCTAGATCCTAGAGCAAATGTTAAAACATTAAAGTTAAGATAATAATGTCTTCCACTAGAAGCCAGTAGCCCTATTGCAGCAGACACTGAGAAACACAGTATTTCTAAAGCACGAGGTAAAAATTTCAAAATACCAATTATGAATATATATATATATATATAAGAATTTTAAAGAGGATATGAATAATTTTAATGAACTACATGAAAATACAAAAAGTACGACAAACAAAAGCAATCTATAACATGAAAATATTGGACAAATAAATAAAATCACTAGTGAAAATACAAACCAAAATAAAACTAAAAATGAAAAATTGAAGGTGTAAAATATAAAACCTCAGAGATAAGCATGAAAAACAGAGGATAAGGAATAGAAGAGGGAATCTCAGGTATTAAATACAAGATATAATAAATGGAAAGATCAGTTAATGAAAAGTTAAATATGAAAAAATACCCAAGCACAAAACATCCAGGAAATTTGAGACATTACGAAAATATCAAGCCTACAAGTGACATGGATAGAAGGAGATTAAACCCATGCCAGATGCACATATAACATTTTGAACAAAATTATTTAAAAAAACCTCCCAATCTAAAGAAAGAGGTGCCTACAAAAGTGCAAGGAGAATATAGAATTCCAAATATGTAGGACTAGAGATAAAATTCCTCACAGCATATTAGTATTAAAATGTTAAATGTACAAAACAAGTAAATGATATATATTTTTAAAAAGTCAACAAGGGAAAAAGAACAAATGGTATTTAACACATGACTTCTCAATAGACACTCAGAAAGCCAGGAAGGCCTATCTAGATGTTCTGTTAACTCCAAAAGACTGTAGATGTCAGTCTAGACTGCTACACCATGAAAAATCTATCAATCACAATTGACAGAGAAAGATAAACATTCCATACTAAAATTGAATTTAATCAATTTCTATCTACCAATGAAGCTCTATAGAAGGCACTAGTAGGAAACTTCAGTCTGAAAAGATTAACTATACCCAAGAAGACACAAGATATAAATTATCAAAGACTGGATATCAAAGTGGGGAAAAAAAAACCCTACACCATAACAGAAATTAACAGAAATCAATGAATATTGCTTATTGATAAGTCTCAATATTAACGATCTCAATTACCCAATTAAAAAGACATAGACTAGCAGATTGGATAAGAAAGCAGGCTCCATCTTTCTTCTGCATCCAAGAAATTCACTTCAACATAAAGGATAAATAACATTCAAAATGTAAATAAGATAACCAATAAAAAGTAAAGGGTAAACATCTCTCAGGGAAAAGTATATACAAAAAGCAAGCTGATTAAGCCATTTTAATATCTGATAAAGCGACCTCAACCCAGAAGTACTCCAAAGGGTTAGGATACTGGGTACTCATCCAAGGAAAATCCACCAAGTAGATATTGCAATTCTAAATATTTATAGAACAAACACAAGGGCACCCAAGTTCATGAAAGAAACACAACTACTGATGCAACTTACAAATTGAATCTCACACAGTGATAATGGGTGATTGGTGGCTTCCATACCCCATTGCCCCTCAATACACAGATCATCCAGAGAAAAACTAAATAATGCTGGAGTTCAATTACATCATAAATCAAGTGGCCTAGAAGACATCTCCAAAACATTTCGCTCACATAAAAAACAATACACTTTCTTCTCAGTAGCTCTTGGATCTTTCTTCAAAATTAACTATATAATTGGACATAAATCAAGTCTCAATATATCTATGAAAATTAGAATAACATCCTGTATTCTATCTGAACAGTATAAATTAAACTTGTAAATCAAAAAATAAATAATAGAAAGCTTACAAACTAATAGAAATTGAACAACTCAGTAGCGAATGAATAATAGGTCAAGAGAGAAATCAAGAAGGAGATTTTAAAACTTGGGATTGAAAGAAAATAAAAATATAATATATACAAATTTATGGGACACAATGAAGACAGTTCTAAGAGGCAAGTTCATAGCACTAAATGTTCCCATAAAATGGAGAGATCTCATATTAGTCACTTAGTAGGCCATATGAAGGATCTAGAATAATAAGAAATAACACTCAAAAGAAGTTGATAGCAAGAAGTGTTCACACTCAAGGGTGAAATCAATGAAATGAAACCAATATTAACGGTCAATATTAACAGTCTCAATTACCCAATTATAGCAAATACAACAAAAATACAAAAAGAAAATCAATGAAACAATGAGTTGATTCTTTGAGAAAATCAACAAGACTCCCAAACCCATAGGCTAACTATAACTATAACTATAACTATAACTATAACTATAACTATAACTATAACTATAACTATAACTATAACTATAACTATCTATCTATAACTATATATCTATATGTAACTATATGTATGTAAATATAACTAAAATATGGAGAGTGAAGATACAAATTAATAAAATAAGAAATATATGTGTATATGTATATATATTATGGAATTTAAATCTAAATCAAATGAATAATTTAAACAGACACATAAACTCAAATGAAATTGAAGTACTAATTTAAAAAACCTCACATCCAAAAAATTTCTAGGGAAAGATGGATTTAATACAGAATTCTACTAGATCTTAAAAAAATAATGCCAATACTACATAAATATCCTTCAAAATAGAAACTGAAGCAACATTGCATGATTTTTTATTGAGGCTACTATCCTTTGGTACCAAAACCACAAAATACCAAACAAACAACAACAAAACTATACTCCAATATGCCATAAAACATAGATGCAAAAATTCTGAATAAAATACTGACAAACTGAATCCAAGAGCACATGAAAACATTATCCACCAAAATTTAACTGACTTCATTCCAAGGATGTAGTGATGGTTCACCATACATTAATTAATAACCATAATTCACAATATAAACAAACAAATTGAAAAAAGTCATATGTTCATCTTATGCAGAAAAGGCCTTTGACAAAATCCAACATTCATACTAAGAATAGGTAGGTCATACCTCAATGCAATAACGGCAATATATATCAAGCTCACAAAAAATTTCAACCTAAATGGAGAGGGATGAAAAAGCACTTCCTATAAAATCAGGAACAAGGCAAAGTTGTCTATTCTGTCCATACCTATTCAATGTAGTACTTAAAACCTTAGCTAAAACAAAAAGACAACTGAAGGGAATCAAGGGTATACAACTGGGAAAGGAAATAGTTGATGTATCTTTATTTGTAAATGATATTATTTGATATATAACTTAAAAAACTCCACCAGGAAACTTCTATTGCTAATAAACAATTTTAACAAAGTAGCATGGTACAAAATTAACACACAAAATCAGTAATGTTTATATATATACAAATGACAAACACACTGAGAAAGAACTCAGGGGAGTGGTGCTTTTCACTGTAACCTCAAAAATATAAATTTTTTTTTTGTGATAACTGTAACCAAACAAGTGGAAAACGTGTGCAATCAAAACTTTAGGATATTGAAGAAAGAAATGAAAGATGATATCAGAAGATGGAAAGACCTCACCTAAGAATACTATTGTGCCAATAACCATCATACCAAAGCAGTCTACAGATTTAATGCAATCCCTATCAATATACCACCAAAATTCTTCATTGAAATTCAAAAAATAAAATAACTTTCAAATGCATATGGAAATTCACACACACACACACACACACACACACACACAAAATAAGATGACTAAAACAATCCTAAATTATTAAACAACTCCTGGAATTATCAGCATCCTAGATTTCAAGTTGTACTACAGGACTATAGTAATAAAAATATTGTAGCATTGGCATTAAAACACACATGTCTATCAACATAAGTACACAAATCTGTAGACAGCTGACTTTTGATGAAGAAACCAGAAATGCACACTGCAAAAAAGACATCTGTAGCTAACAGTGTTGGTCAAAGTGGATGGTCAAAGTGGTTATCTACATGAAGAAGAATGAAAATAGATCCATACTATGGTCTTGCACACAACTCAACTCCAAATGGGTTAGCAACTCAACCCACAACATAAAACTGTTCCCAGATGTCTTAGGTTTCTATTCCTGCACAAGCATCATGACCAAGAAGCAAGATGGGGAGGAAAGGATTTATTCAGCTTACACTCTCCACATTGCTGTTCATCACCAATGAATGTCAGGACTGAAACTCAAGCAGGTCAGGAAGCAGGAGCTTATACAGAGGCAATAGAGGGATGTCACTTGCTTGCTTGCTTTCCTTGGCTCATTCAGCCTGCTTTCTTATAAAACCAAGACTACCACCCCAGGAATGGCACTACCCACAATGGGCCCTCCCAGCCTAGATCACTTATTGAGAAAATGCCTTACAGCTCGCTCTCATGGAGGCATTTCCTCAGCTGAAGCTCCTTTCTCTGTGATAACTCCAGCTTGTGTCAATTTGACACAAAACCAGCCAGTATACCTGATAAAAGAGAAACTGGGCAATAGGACTTAACTCATTGACAAAGAAAGACTTTCTGAACAGCACACTAGTAGTTCAGGCATTAAGACAAACAAATAATAAATCGAACCTCATGAAGCTGGAAAGATGTATGTTAAAGGATACCATCACTGGGACAAAATGGCAGCTTATAGAATTGGAAAAGATCTTTGCCACTTATATACCTCATAGTATATAACAGAATAAAACATTAAAAAACTGAACATCAAGAAAACAAATAACCAGTTCAAAATGTTATAGAGAACTAAGCACAGAGTTCTCAAAAGATGAAATAGAAATGGCTGAAAACTGCTTGTCTCTGTAACTCCTTCCATGGGTATTTTGTTCCCCATTCTAAGAAGGAATGAAGTATCCACAATTTGGTCTTCCTTCTTCTTGAGTTTCATGGTTTTTGCAAATTGTGATACCCTAATTCTATTAAAGGACAATGTAGAGAGTACATTTCAACTAATAGGCACAAAAGACTTTCTGAATAGAACTCTAAAATCACAGGATTAATACTGACACTCAACACATGAAACCTCAGAACAAAAAATATTCAGTACATCAAATGACATCATCATTTGAGTAAAAGAAAGCCTACAAAATAAGAAAAAAAATTACCAGCCATTGATCTGACAATGGATCGAACTCTAGAATATACAACAACACCCTAAACACCAAGAAAACAATCAGTCCAATTAAAAATGTGCCATAGACTATGCCAGTGCCTGGCAAATACAGAAGTGGATGCTCCCTGTCATCTATTGGATGTAACACAGGGACACAGGGTCCCCAATGAAGGAGCTAGAGAAAGTAACCAAGGAGCTAAAGGGGTCTGCAGACCTATAGGAGGAACAACAATATGAACTAACTAGTACCTCCAGAGCTCCTGTCTCTAGCTGCATATGTAGCAGAGAATGGCCTAGTCGACCCTCAGTGAGAGCAGAGGCCCTTGGTCTTGCAAAGATTCTATGCCCCAGTATAGGGGAATGCCAGGACCACTAAACAGGAGTGGGTGGGTTGGAGAGCAGGGGGAGGGGGGAGGGTATAGGGGATTTTGGGAGAGGAAACTAGGAAAAGGGATAGCATTTGAAATTTAAATGAAGAAAATATCTAATAAAAAAGAAAAAAAAAACCACTCAGGGTAGCCATCGTAATTGTACAGTTCAGAGCAGGGTAGACCCTGGTACTGGGCAAGTGTTTGAGTGGTTGGTTTCCTTGATCTAACTGTATGATGCTTGTATTTATAGACTCACTACAATATAATACATTCATTACAATAAAGTGATTTTAAAAAATTGTGCCATAGAACTAAACAGAGGGTTTCCCAAAGTAGAAAGACAAGTGACAGAGAAGTATTTTTCAAATGTTTAAATTTTCTTAGTTATTAAGGAAATGCAAATTAAAACTATTTTGAGTTTTCATCCTACCTCTATTAAAATAGGTCAGAAAAAATTGCAACAAATCCTGGCATCCATGAGTTGAATGTAGAACAGTTATTCACTGCTAATGGAAATGTAATCTGGTACTGCCAATATGGAAATCAATATGAAGGTTCCTCAAAAAGCTTTAAATAGATGTACCATATGATTCAGCTATATGACTCTTCCTTATATACCTAAAGGACTGTGTATCCTCCTACAGAGATTCCTGCTCACCCATACTTATTGCTGCTTTTTCACTATAACAATGGAATGGGAAAAACCTAGATATCCATCAAATAGTAAATGGATAATGAAAATATCTTACATATATACAGCAGAATATTACTCAT